>NW_011494717.1:9606703-9640330 GCF_000754665.1 Bison bison bison
GTTCCCTCCCTCTTGAACCGGCCTTCCATCCCACCCCATCTCACCTTTCTAGGCTGTCATACAGCACCAGGTTGAGCTCCCTGTGTTCTCCTTTTTTAATGAATGAGAATCTTGATCATACTTAAAGTCTTTTTTGCACTGTTTTATTATTTGGATTTCATCTGGGGCAAATTCCTCTTCAGATTGTTGATTCTGCTGGATCTGTCGCAGCAGTACCTTTCTCTGTCTGTAGGCTCACTGCTCGCTGTGAGGTGGAGAGTCTGCAGATTTCACTCCCACTGGGTTTATCCCTGCCTTTCTAGTGGTTTAATGGCTACATCCACTAGGTCCCAGAGTGAGACGTTACATCGACAACACGGAGTTCTTCTTCTGGGATTCTTGGTGATACTGTACTGCCTGTCCAATCTCTACGTCATCAGTTGTCTTGGTTTTCTTTCTGATCTGAGGCAGTCTCTCTGTTCTCCTATCTCCACATGTTGGGAGCCTTCTACGTGTTCTTGGCATAGCAGCTTCCACCACTCTTTTTCCTTAGCAGGGAAGCCTTAGCCCAGCACTTCTGGTTTCCAGCCATGGGCACTGCTCCATGCTCCCATGAGTGGCACCCTTTCAGTGCCCATTACCCATCCAGCCACCAATGCCAGCTTCTGGGGCTGGAGTACAGCATACCCAGGGCTAAATGCTCTGTGATTCTGTTCCATTTCTGATTTGTAGAATTATTTATCTTGTTTTTGAGCTTGTAAGTATGTTTTCGTTGTCTCTTTTTATATTTATGAATCAGTGGTTTGTGTGTGGTGCACAAGGCGTATCTTAGGGCATGAATTTACATTGTTATCATGATTAGAAGTCATCCATGATAATGTTAAGTTAAAAAATTTTTTTTATTCCATTAAGTTTTTGAGGTCAATTTCCTTAAAGACCAGAGTTCAATTCATTTGTTCATTCATTCCATAAAGATTTACTAGGTACCAACTATGTTCCAAATATAATATAAAAGGTGAAAATTTCCAAAGATAACTATCAATATATTATCACATTGTATATGCTCTTTTCACACTGTGACAATGAAAATCTTCTGTTGAGAGGGTACCAGGGTGTACTTTCCTATGTCAATCATTAGAATGGGCTAGAAGAGACACTGTGTGACTTACAAAAGTCACATAAAAGCTACCATGTCTTCTGCTGGGCTCTTCCGCTCTCTCCTTCACCCTTCCTTAGGAGACTGGATCTAGTGGGAACCTAACTTCCATATTGTGAGGAAGCCCAGGCCACAAGGAGAAGCCATGTGTAAATGTTCTGGCCAACAGCCAGCATGTGAGTGAAAGAAGCTTTAGATGATTCCAGCCCTCAGTCTTTGAGTCTTCTAGCTGAGACCCCCAGATATTGCAGAGGAGAAACGAACCATGCTGTAACCTGTCTTATTTCCTGATGCACAGAAACCATGATGGACATAAATAGTTACTGTTGTTGTAAGTCACTGGATTTGGGGGTAATTGATTATGCAGCAATGATAGCCATTGGGATACAACAGTGAATAAGAGATGTCCATGCCCTTCCAGGAGAAGACGGAGGTATTGAATAAGGAATCTGAGCTGTGATGAGTGTTTGAAGAATAAACAGTGATGCTCTGTAAGTGTCTAACAGGGAAATCTCAACCAGTTTGGCAGTTGAGGTTAGTCTAACATCTTATTGTGAAATGGCCACTATCTCCCACAGTTTCTTTTTCCCAGCACAATGCTTGGCTGTGATGGTTGCTCAAAAATATTGCATAACCTACTGCGGCTTCTTGAAATTATTCTCCTTGTGGCAGTCTTCTTTCTTGTTTCCTTTATGTTCTTGAGAGATGAACTTAACCAAAAGGCAGATCAGGAAATCCTAAAAACCTTCATTCGGCCTTTGTACCAAGCGGAAAACTACTATTACAGTTTATTAATTATAAACTGTCTTTCTCTGTATGTTGCATTGTATAATACGTCTTGCCTCGCAATGGTGGGGGTGAGTGCTGGTCTAAAACTGTCTGGTCGATAAAAGGGAAAACATGGAAATTTTTTCCCTAAAATACTTCAGTGGCATGATATGAATCTATATAGACATTTTATGCAGATATATACATTATGACCCTGAGATGGACTGAGAGGGTGGTTCCCCAATGGAGTGGCCACCAAGGGCTTCCCATGGCATCAATGGAGAACCTGTGTCTGTCTACCAGTGCAGTCACAGGGTCTTCACAACAGAATGTAGCAGATGCTCCAGGGTTATATGTTAATTATTAAGAGCACTGCTTGATAAAATATAGGACTTTCAGTTAAACTTGAATTTCAGATAAACAACAAGTAATTTTATAGTATGTTTAGTATATTATTTCTTGTTTGTCTGAAATTCAAGTTTAACTGGGTGTCATATTTTTGTTTGCTCTCTCTGGCAGTTCTAATGGTAATTAGTCCATAGACTATGGAATGATTAAATAAGAAAACAGAACATGGGTATGACTCAGGGAATCCTTTTTCTTCTAGGACTGACTACTTTCCTTTTTTCTACATCCCAGTCAACCAAAAAAATCTGTTTTCATTATGCCCAAGAATTCACATGCATTGAAGTTCATGTGGTTAGTCCTGGATTCTTTGCTTTATCCACATACATGAAAGTCTTTTGGTCTCTCAAGGAATGAGCACAACCTTCCATCCTTACCTCACTTTCATTGCAGCAGAACACATCCGAGAGGGTGTAGAACTCGGGGTCCAGGTCAGCAATGGCAGGCGCCGGATTGAACAATGTTTTCACTACAAAGGAGTGAAAAGGGAGTTCCGTGGTTATCATTTTTAACATGGTGCATTTGTGAACATTCAGTAAGGGAACCCCCCGAGTACAACCATTTTCCCCAACAGATTAAAAACATCAACTTAGTTATAGATGTAGAAAAGTTTGGATTGTCAATCTCTGTGATAGCCTAGTATCAATTCCTTCTTATGTCCATTTGGTCTGCTTTTTACTTTACAACATTTCAGCCCCAAGGGCAAGCATCAGTATTTACAACTAAGGTGGTAACAAAGTTCTGGCAAAGAGCAAGAAGAACATTAAAGAAGAATTTGAATGATGTGGCATGAAAGGACATGTGCAAATGTGAACATCCAGGCTGGTGAACATTTTTGCAGATTACTTTAAGCACTCAAGTCGCATGGCTAGTTCGTAAATGCATTTTCCAGGAAAAAAATAAAGACATGATAGAAAGGAAACAATGAACAGCTCAAAAATTTCCTGGTAAGGATAGTAAGTAGGAGGATCATGTACATATGCATGTTTTGAGCACCTATTTTTTTAATATCTTACAAATATATTCCATGTACTCACGCAACCATGCACATTCACACAAAAGCTTACAATCTTGGCTTCTATGGACAATCTGGGAACATAAAGTAAAGATTGATAAAGGAGGAGAAATTCAATCAGAGGCTGAGAGCTAGCTCAGAATAGGAGACTCCAAGAGGAGAATGGATGGGGACAGCAGAAAGAGGAAAAATGAGAATGTCACAGCCATCACAGTGTCAGAAATACATTTTTCAGAGGAGGAAAGTGAGCCTCAGAGATGAGGTCAGCCTGAGGACACACACTGGGAGATGGTTAAGCAGGGTCCCTACCCAGGGTCCTCTAGCTTGAAGTCTAGGGTTTAGTCATTTCTCAAGTGGTTGCCTCTCTAAGAGGACAGGACTCTGTCCATAGCAACACAAGCCCCCCATGCCAATGCACAGTATTTAACAATAGTCTTTGTTGTGGAACTTTGTAAACATTTTTAAAAAGTATTTAAAAATTATATTCACAGGAAGTTCTCCTGTCAAAACACTTATGTATCCACCAGAATACCTGACTAGATTGGTTGGTTTGTTTTTTAAACTTGTTTTTAATTGGAGGATAGTTGCTTTACAGTGTTGTGTTGGTTTCTTGGTTGGTCGTCTTTTCCTTACCCAGGTCCACTGACTTATGTGTTTAGTAACTCTAATTTACTATAAACCTGCAGAGTAAAATACTCTAGCTGCAGTCCTCAGAGACTCTTCTAGAACAGTGGTTCACAAACTTGGCTGCATATCAGCCTCGCTGGGAGAGCTTATTAAAATGCCCGATTTCTGGGCTCCACCTTCACTGAATCAGAATCTCCAGGGCTAAGGTCAGTGAGTGTGCATAGTAACAAGTTCTGCAAGTGGCTCTCCTGTGGTTAATTTGGTGCAGATCCATCCACGTTCCTGGGGAAGATGTGTATCTGCATGTAGCTAGTGAAAGCTGTCCACTCCTTCTGCCTGGGGAAGTGAGCTGGTGTATGGCTGCACCTTCTTTGGTCTTACTCAACATTTTGGTTTGGTCGGTGGATGTTGACCAGAGGTTTGTAGGCCAACGCTATTCCCACATTTTCATTATTTTAGAATCTAGAATGTCCACCCAGAGAAATTCTATGGTATATTTTTGGCTGCTCATATTTTTGCACAGGGCTATTGTGAAGCTTAAATTAGAAAATGGATGTAAAAGCCCTGTGTAAACTGTAAAGTGTTGTACAAAAGTAAAGGATTATTACTATTATTGTATTGTCCTTTAGCCATAGCCCCATACTCCCGCCTGTCCACCCATCTTGTCTGCCTTCTGTTGAAGTTTGGATCCTGGCAAAAATCTCTCTCATTGGTTTTCCTGCTTCCGCAAGGTCTCAGAGATGTCAATTATGCATAAAGGCTGTAATTGCCCAGCATTCTAAAACACCCATTTAGTTTTTAGGTTTTCAAAACAAATATGTTGTTCCCTATTTTCCACAGGCGTAGAGTTGAAACACCATTGCTCACCCTATCTGATCCTCAGTTCTGCACCCAGCAGCTCTGAGCACAGGTTAGAACAAGCTGTCAGGATGGAACAATGGGACAGAGTCATTTTTCTTATAAAAGTTCCATTTTATTGCAAAAGAGCCTTGATCTAGCAATTCCTTTTCTAAACCCGTCCTACACACACATACCCAGGCCTGCAAAGATGAGGCACAGTAGTGTTCATTCAGCTCTGCTGATAACAGAAAAAAACAAAAGAAACTAAGTATCTATCAGAGTAGATAAAAAATTATGACAAATACTCCCGGCTGCTACTCAAAAAAATGAAGCAGATCTCTGTTTTGTCATAGAAAGACTTCTATAATTTATTTATAAGTAAAAAAGTATTATAGTAAAGTCTGTGCTAAGATTCCCCTCTTTTTTTAAACAAAAGAAATAAAATATAACTATATGTGTATTTATATTTATACACCTACACAGAAGAGAAAAAAGTCTGAGAGATTACTCACTAAATTAATAAGTGATTAGTTACAAAAGGCTGAGAATAAATCTGACCACAGATTAGCTGCTATATACCATGCAAAGACAAAATTCTTAAAATATATATACTATCTCACATCAAAAAACAAGTACACTCTGAGCGAAATGATATAATGTCTTGGTTTCATTTCAAAATAATCCAAGGGTATAAGTGAAACAAGACTGGCCCAGTGTTGATAACTGTTGAAGCTAAATGACAGTATATATGGGTTTACCATACTATGCTCTATATGTTCACATATATTTGAACTTTTTCACAATAAAAAAACAAATTTTAAAGAAACTGTGGTGGATTCATTTTGATATTTGGCAAAACTAATACAATTATGTAAAGTTTAAAAATTAAATAAAATTTAAAAAAAAAAGAAAAAAAAAGAAAGTTACATTGAATTTTCAGCAATAATTGCTGGATTGAGAAATTCTGCAATTTAATTTGACTGTAAATACTGTATAAAAACCAGTCAAATCTTATTTGCCTATATCTTACTAAGGGGAAGCATTCTTACCAAAAGAAATTGAATACATGGGATTAGAGTCCAACTAATAACTAAATTTAGGAGAAAAGTGAAACTACCATAAAGAAAGGATCCTCTTTGGCTCATGCTACCATAAATAAGCATGGATATTTTACCGTGATGACAAAATGAAGAATCAGTAGATGGAGCTCATCAAAGAAGAATGCAAATTTGTAATAGTCAAGATGGAAAAAAAAATGATGTCATCCTGGAACCATGCGAAACTAGAGAACACAGGATGTGCAATGCCTTGGAGGAACTTGGAGCTGCAGAGGTGACAGACGGTACCCGACAGTAATTATTATTCATTACCATGTACAATGGACTGAACTCCCGATTGTCTTAGCCTGTCGATGGCTGGCACAATAATATCAGTGAGGAACTGGTGAGGCCCAGGAAGGCAAATGTACAGGCAAAGACAGGAAAATGAAGCTGACTCTTAATGATGTCAGCATGAAAGGCAGAGGCTGGATAGTTAGAAGGCCCTACGAGCGAGCTCAGAGAAACAGAAGACATCACCCTAAGTAAAGAAACCATGGGAGAGTTGGGCTACCCAAAACACCGGCTAGCCAGTCTCTCACTCTAGAGCTTCCTCTCTGTGACTTGAGCCACAAAAACACCCAAAGCCTGGGTGATGTGCTGAACTATGTCATCAAAGTCAAGGTGGCCAGCCAAGAAGCCTGGTTTGCTAAATGGAAAAGGACTAAAGTGGCATTAAAAGATATTTTGTATCCTACCTAGAATTTAATTTCTTGGCGATCTTACAATTTCAATTATTTATAATTGTTCCTGTAATGTTCCATTTGCTTTAAAATGGATATAAAGACCAGAACCAACATGCATAATTTCATCACAAGCAGCTGCAGCACCAGCTCGGCTGTGGGCCTCTCTTACAACACTGTGACCTAGACAGGAGAGGGCTGCGGAGGGATCTCACGTCATTTGACATTGCAGGTGTTGCGTAAAACCAATGCTTTCATTTTGGTAAATTCTGAGACAGTATATACAAAGATGTAGCGGGGACTTTCTTCTCTGTATTTTAACACCTGATATATAATCCAGTTGTACAATATGTTTAATTCAAACCTCACTGCTTATAAATATAGAGATAAGGGAGTCGTGAAATAAACCCATGGCAATGGGTTTATTGTCGTCAATGGATGACGACAATGATTTTACCATCTTTGTTGTAGATGAATAATGCTGATCAGCACCTATGCCAGCCCTGGGCAATGGACAGGACACTCAGTGCTCAACAGATCTTCATGCTCTGCCTGTTCTACTCTGTGATCAGCCCACTCTCATATTACAACATTAAAGGAATGTGAGGGCTCTCAGTCCGACTCCCATGTTTCACGGAAGAAACTGAGGCCCAGTGCGAGGAACTGACATACTTGCGCGAAGTCCTCCATTTGGTAAGTGATTTGACTCTGAATTCAAAGCCATACGTCATGACTCCCAAACCAGTGCTACTTCTATTGTACTATACACTTCTCTCAGGTGAGAACGAAGACACATTAAATTCAAACACACACACACACACACACACACACCACTCATAGTATAGAATCTAAGCTATGTCTGACTGATAAGTACCAATTGGAGACCAGCTGGATACTAGACAAAGGCACACGTGTGCACGGTTGCTTGTGTATGTGTTTTATGTGGGCAGGTAGGGGACACACTGCCGAAAACACTGTAGGGTCTTGTCTCTGTGACATAAGCAGTAATAACACTGAAAGCTTAGGCTACATGTTGGACAGTATTACAATTCATTGGTTTCACTTTTCTACAGATACTCTTCATAAAGGCTCAGTTCCTTGAAATCAATGGGACACGGCAGTTTATTTAAAGTTTGCCCTAGGACACAGAACTTGGGTCTTGGAGTCTGAATTGTGGTTTCTACAGTGACCTTGGTTGAGCCAATTACTTAACCTCTCCGAGTCTATCTTCTCCTCTTTAATCTGGGAGAATAATGTGTGCCTTACTTTGTCATAAGGCTTTTCTGAGAATCAAATATGTATGAAAGTGCTTTCTAAACTGTAAAGTACATACAGGTGCAGGTATTACTAGTCCCAATATTACAATTTAAGAAAGATCATGCAGAATTTCCTGAGGCATGCTGGCTCTCAGGGAAAATGTGAAGTAGACTAGGTGGACTGTGGCCCTGCATCACCTACTCCTGCCCATTCCTGAGGCCCCAGGTCCTCCAGCTCCTCAACAGAAAACTGCCTGGCAGATAACAGAGGAAACACTGCTGGACCCCAACCAAATGACCGCCCGGGTCAGGCTGCCTGCCCATCCAGATAACTCTAGCCTCACCTGTGAAAGGTTAGCTCTTCCACTGTGGTTGCTGTACCTTTCTCTCCTCCACAAGCTGGGTAGGTAACAGGCTATTAGACTAGGACAGAAGAAGAGTCATCTCTGAGAAGCAAGGGATAGCAGGAAAAAAAGAGAAGTTACATGAGAACATGCTTTGACCTATACAAGGAAAGATAAGAGCTTGAATGAAGAGGCTCATTGTACTCATATCACCTGATTACGATGTGCAGTGTGGAGAATGTTTACCATAAGCCTTAGACTTTATCTGTGACACCCTAAGAAAACGTAACCAAATGAGTTTTGGCTTAAAATTCTTTCTGACGGCTTCATGTCCATTAGAAATACATTAAATGTCAGTGAGAATTCGCCACAGCATATTGTTTTGCCAAGAGGAAATTTGTTAAATCAGGACATACGTTTTAAAATTCTCCACAAAATCATTTCGATAACTTATTTTCCATTTATTGCTATGTAGAACACTTATACTTTGAGAGAAAGCACTTATAAACATACACACATACACACACACACACTTTTCCTTTTCTTTTTTTCCTTTTTGTCTTGATGAGAAAGTTTGATCTGGAAAAGTCAGTGTGGTTCTCTCCCTATTTTCTTCTTAGTATAAGTCACGAAACTATGGCCACAATATCAAGAAGCCACTGTCTCAGATAAGTGGCTACTTTTTATTTTTATTTTTTTCACCAAAGGGTGCTGAGATCAGGATATTACCCTAATTTTAATTTAAAAATAGAGGTGAAAGAGGGAAGAAAATTGGTGTCTACTGAGAAGTACTACACCAAACTTGGCATCCTATTTTATTTCATTCTTAGAACAATTCTCCAGTGTTCTTGCCTGGAGAATCCCAGGGATGGGGGAGCCTGGTGGGCTGCCGTCTATGGGGTTGCAGAGAGTTGGACATGACTGAAGCGACTTAGCAGCAGCAGCAGAACAATTCTGTAGGGGAGTATGTCTATATGCGTTTAACAGATATGGCTCAAAAATATCAGATAATTCTGCTAAGACTATAAAGCTAACAAGGAACAGAAATGGGATTCTAACTCAGATGATTTCCTATTAGTCAGTGGTTAAAAAAAAAGAAGCAAACAGAAAGAAACTACTTAGATTTTTTTCAAGTTTGTTATATGTTGGGGCGAGAGAAGGGGAGTGGGCGAGAGAACAGATGAACCAAGATTAACCATGAGCTGACAACTGTTGAAGCTGGGTCATGGGTTTCCTTATAGAATTCTGCCTGCTTTTATGTGTTTGAAAACTTCCAAAGCCTAAGATAAAACAAAAAGAGCTACTTAAAGGACATTGAAACATAGAAAATATTACATATAAATAATCTTTTGTTGTTTTTAGAAAAGATGATAAAGTTTTACAAAAAGGAGGAAGATTTAATCTTCAGTCCTTGAGATGTTTATCCAAGTGTACCTGGGCAGTGATTATCCATGACCTGAAGCTTAAACTCTGCTTCTCAGAATGGAACTTATTCTACTACTTAAGAGTATATCTTGGACAAGGAGCTCTTTCAAAGATTCCAGTTACTACATGAGTTATTTCTGCTACTAGACTCGAGATTTATATTTCAGAATATCAGAAATGCTACTCATGTTATTTCTCCCCTCCCCATTTGTCAGGTTTTCTAACATTATTGAGAACTACAGGAAGACAGTGAATCTCAGATGGGAGAAAATATTTTACTGCAGAAAAATATGGCATTTCTTAACTTGAAAGGTTAATTTTCACTGAGACAGTGATAAAAGCTTTATAAAAAGAAGGACAAATGTGTAAAATTACCTCCATTGCTGTGGGCTATTCTCAGGGCTTCCAAAGAAGTTGCAGGAGTTACTTCTAGCTGGCAGATCATCACTTTGGCTCTGCTGATGGCACTGGCTGCTTCCCTCAGGTCTTCTGTATTCAAAAGTAAATTTGCTCCAGCTACTATAACGATGATATTCTGGCCTATAAATAATTTCTAGATGTTTATATTAAAAATCAAGCAAAATCAAGCAACAACATCCTGCAGTGTTACATTCACCCTCAGAAAACCATTATATAAAAAATGTGTTATAAGTATCAATTTTAATATTTCTAAGCCATTCAGGTTAAATTTTGTATTCCCCATGGATCTTCTTTTATATCTCTGTAGGAATCATATTATTCTTATCATCTTGAGCAAAATCTAAAAAAAAAAAACAGATTTCCATTTCAATATTCTTATGTACACAGAATATTAGCTGATAAATTATACATAACATTTTGTTTCTCTTATGGGAAATGGCTGATACAATGTATATGGTAAAGATTCTGAATCCTAAATGACAGATGTCATAATGATGAGTATAAGCAGGAAGAAGCTTGCTTAATGCTAAAAACTAATGCTCTGTAGTATGCAGTCAGTTCACATGTATGTCCCAGGGTATTCTTAAAAGTGATTTTGTAAATCAAAATGCATTTTATAATATTAAACAGATAAAAGCTGTACTAGGTAAGTAGGGAGACAGTGGTATCTGGCCTATACTGTACTAGATCAAACAGAAGCAGGACTGAGGAATCTTGTATGCACATCACTTGGAGCCACTCTCTACAGTCCAACCCAAGCTGGGGAGGGGTGGTGGTGCGTTTTCTCTGTCAGGTGAAGTCTCCGGAGCTGTGCCGTCCCCTAGGGTAGTCATGAGTACAAGCCATGTGTGGTGACTGAGCCCTTGAAATGTGGCTCGTCCCAACTGAGATGAGCTTCAATTGCACAATACATAGCAGATTTCAGAGACTGAGTAGTAAGAAAAGAAGGTAACATCTCATTATTTTTAAAGAACATTTTGATTACATGTTGAAAGGATAATATTTTGGATTAAGTCAATATATTAAGATTAATTTTACCTGGTCCTTTTTACTTTTTAAAATGTGACTAAAAAGGTGGCTCAGTGGTAAAAAATCTACCTGCCAATGTAGAAGATGTAGCTTCAATCCCTGGGTCAGGAAGATCCCTGGGAGGAGGAAATGTCAACCCACTCCCGTATTCTTGCCTGGGAAATCCCATGGACAGAGGAGCCTAGGCGGTGGGCTACAGTCCATGGGGTCACAAAGAGTCAGACATGACTTAGCGACTAAACAACAACAGGGGAAAATGTAAATTTATGGATATAATTTGCATTATAGTCTATAGGACAGCCTGACTCAGAGGGATGGGCTGCAGCAGTCTTCTGTGCTCTAGGCTGCTTGTGCTGATCATGTATAGACATGACCTAAAACCTCTTCCGACTACAGAACACGTGCCGGCCTGTCATCTTACCACAGGTATATGTGTTGACCAAGGAGGACCTGATAACATGGGGGTGGTTCAGGGTAAACCCAATCTCAGTACTGGAAAAATTCAAAGTACCTGCATCCTGGAAGACAGCATACCTCCTCCTCTCTCTCCTCCAGTGACTTCATTCTCTCGGCCACAGTCCACTGCTGCTCTGTATTGCTGACGGGTTTGGCCTGGCTTTGGCTGATGTGCAACAAAGCCCAAGACTACAGCTGTCTGGTGGACACTGTCATATGGCTAGCTCATTCATACCTTAAATTTAACTTGTCAGAACCACTACTCATCCCTCCACTTAAAGATGCTGCTTGTTGCCTCTCTGGGTGTCTGTGTTAGCTCTTATCTCATATGCTGTACTGGAGAAGGAAATGGCAACCCACTCCAGTGTCCTTGCCTGGAGAATCCCAGGGACGGGGGAGCCTGGTGGGCTGCCATCTATGGGGTCACACAGAGTCTGACACGACTGAAGTGACTTAGCAGCAGCAACAGCAGCATATGCTGTAAACCAGACAAAGTTTACTGTAATAGGCAGCCCATACACAATATTAAATTGTATTTTTGCATGGAAAACGTGGTATTGTGTCACCCAGATAAGGAAGAAATAGAACTTGACGATATCCCTAGAAACCCCCCCACCACCGAAAAAGAGGATTCAGACAGGGAATGAGCTGTTGTTGGAAGTGATAATTACATAAGATATGGCTTAAAGTAATGGACACAGACTGCTGTTAGAATGAAAACTTTCGTCTACTGTTTTTAATTGGAATATATTTTTTGGGGTTGTTATTGCAACTTTGAGATCACTAAAGTAGACTAAAAATACCATAATTTCTGTGATAAATGATTTTGTGAAACTGCATTATAAATAAAAGACATATTGGGACAGTTCAGTTCAGTCAAATCCTAATTTAATACAGTGTACTCTGACTCCTGACAGTACAGTAGGTTCTTCTGTCCTAGGAGCTCCATGAAATGCTTGGTCCTTCTGAATATTGTGTGTGTGTGTGTGTGTGTCTGTGTGCCCAGTCATGTCTGACTCTTTGTGACCCCATGGACTGTAGCCTGCCAGGCTCCTCTGTCCATGGAATTTTCCAGGCAAGAATACTGGAGTAGGTTGCCATTTCCTACTCTGGGAGATCTCCCCGACCCAGGGATCGAACCCTTGTCTCCTGCATTGGCAGGTGGATTCTTTACCACTAGCACCATTCAGAGGGTGGTGGGAAGCTCTCTGAATATTAACTCTGATTAAAAAAAATCTTATTTAGGAGTTTTTACACTTAAAATAGTTGGCAGAAATTCTAAAAACCTTCCTTGAGGGTAAAGAGAAGTTACTGTGTTTTTTTGACTGCACCTTGTGGCATGCAGGATCTTTGTTCCCCAACCAGGGATCGAACCTGCACCCTCTGCAGTGTAAGCATGGATTCTTAACCACTGGAACATGAGGGAAGTCCTGGAAGGTTACTGTTTTTAAAAGACACATTTCAACTATTGCAAGGTCCTGTGACAGACATGGTTGTATATATATACTTTTGAGATTTGGTTGCTGTTTAAAGAGCAGACAAAATTGAACACTAACGACAAGTTATAGGCAATTGGTTGCTGCCATTTGCTCAGTAAATATTCTATAAATATGATTCATCAACTTTCCTTTGCACCTATCTATTTACATGTATTTACTTAGTAACTGAAGTGACAGATGAATACTTAACTACTTTTAGAGATAAATATCAATTCTGGGTTCACATGAAGGGTAATGGGATGCTACAGAATATAAGTATAATTTTGAGGCAACTATATCACCTCATTTGTATTGGACGGACAATTTTGTATTTGAGCAATCAACTTGGGAAGTATAAATAAAGGGAAACATATATATTTAGATTGGAAAGACCATACATTAGGCCTTGGAGTGGTGGGTACGGTAAGAGATCCACAGGAATAGGGTAAAAAATGGATGTTTCTGCTCTAGTTCTGGAAACGATATTCCAACGTGCAAAACATATACCTTCATTATCGACAATGATAGAAGCAGCTCCGGTCGCAGCGTCTTTAGTCTGATATGTAAATTCTAAAAGAAAAAAGAAATCATCACGTATGTACAGCCTGGCAGGGATAATCTATTTTTTAACAATTTCAATGCAACACTAATCCTTGGAAAACTTTTTAACCTTTAACCATCTGGAATGATAAAAAAGAAATAAGTAATTAGTGCTAATTTATACCCATCACCTACACAGTGAGGAACATACAAGTCTTCACACTTAGTTGTGCCTTTTTTCTACATTAGTGGCAGCCCAGTAAACCACCCCCGCTTACAGTTCCTTCAGATTATTCACAGTGGTACATGTGCATTTTCCTAGACCACCATATTTCTTTTCTTTAGTGAAAGAAATGACAGACTTGAGATGAAAGACTAAAGGTCAGACTCATAAAATGAACTTGTTTGATTCTCTTCATTTTCATAAGCTTTGCATCTCATCAAGGATTATGGTCTGGCGCGTAAATGGAAATGTTGATCAGGCAGCCTTTGGCAGCAGCAAAAAGCCCTGAACTGGAGCCAAAGACCTGCATTCTAGTCCTAGCTCTGGCTCCAGCTTAGCTGTGTGCTCTTGGACACATTCAGAACCAATCTGGCCTTCAGTTTTCTCTCTTGTGAAATGATGGTATCAGCATCAGTGGTTTCTCAGATCATTTCCAGCTATGACATTCAATGACTTTTCTTAAAATATCTTCTGTGAATGCAGCACCTGTTTTCTCTTGTCACCTACTTTTGAAACATTTCTACGAGATGAAGGTTTGTAACCTCCTACCATTTTATTCCCATCTGGAGAAATGTATATGAAAGAAGTAACCAAAGGGTAATCAGGCGAGACTAGACAAAGCTGAGCATAAAAATTCTCTGGCCACCAGGGGAGGATCTAATAACTCTATTCTATATTTGACTTTTCTTATAACCAGATTCCAGAAGAAAGTTATAAAAACTAACTTTAAGAAAGATGAAATTTTACCTGTAGAAATATCATTCTGTTTTAAGTTTTCTATATAATCATTGCCAAAGGAATCTTTGCCAACCTGTACCAAAGAAATGATGAACATTAGATGTTTTACACTTAGTAAAATGCTACAATGTAGTTTTTAGAATACTTAGCATTTTAAAAGGGCATATCTGCACGGTACTTTATAAACATTAACTAATTAATCTTCTTAATGTAAGATGCTAGACTTGATTTCAACCCAAAGAATTGTTATATATTAATGTTCCATTTATATCCTGCCTAAAATGTGAAGCATTTAATGACTGTCACAAGTTCCATAGCTTCATTCTCATTTTGATCTGTTCATACGAAAATTCCCATTGAGACAGAGCTGTCCACCATCAACAATCCTCAATATTAATGAAGAATCTGTTATTCATACTATCTGTACTATCTATAGATAGTATATATCTATATATACTATAGGGATACTATATACTATCTATACATAGTATATATCTATATATCTACACTATCTATAGTATATACTGATATACTATAAGTCACTCTACATGAAGACAACTTTGGAATGACCTGCCTGCTGTTTGAGAATCTTCTTTATCTTCTCCTCTGACCCTGACACAGGGAGCAAAGAAGAGAGAATTTAAAAAGCCCTAGCTAATTTGGGTAAGTTGGTACAGTTGAATTCTGTTGTTTAGCATCCTAGCATGCATTCTGGTAATGATACTTCAGTTTTTCCTTTGGATTCTTCCAGTCATAGACAACATGAGTAGGGTGGCCTATTTGTGAATCTGTATTGACACATCATTATCACTTAAACCCCACAGCTTACATTTGGGTCCACTTGGGTATTGTACAACCTTTGGGTTTTGACAAGTGTATAGACATGTATCCACCATTATAGTCTCATACAGAATTTGTTGTTGTTCAGTCACTAAATTGTGCAGCCCCATGGACTGTATCACACCAGGCTCTTCCGTCCTCCACTATTTCCCGGAATTTGTTCAAATTTATGTCCACTGAGTCGGCGATGCTATCTAACCATCTCATCTTCTACCACCCTCTTCTCTTGCCTTTAGTCTTTCCCAGCATCAGGGTCTTTTCCAATGAGTACACTCTTGTACTCAGAATACACACACACACACACACACACACACACATAAAGCTATGTATCTTATTCCTTTCATAAGAACAATATAGTCAACTGGGAGCATATCTATGCCTAGGTTCCAATGTTCATTGTATTGAAATGTGGACAAAAAGCAATGGAGATCTGAGTTCTTTTTAAAGGGACTTTAAAAAGTCTTTTATTTGTACATTACAGAGTTGCACAGATGACTTGTGCAATGTTTTGTTGTTGTTGTTCAGTTGCTAAGTCATGTCTGACTCTTTGTGACCCCATGGACGGCAGATGCCAAGCGCCTTTGGCCTCCACCATCTCCCAGAGTTTGCCCAAATTCATGTCTGTTGAGTTGGTGATGCTATCTAACCATCTTATCCTCTGCTGCCCCCTTCTCTTTTTGCCTTCAGTCTTTCCCAGCATGAAGGTTTTTTCCAAAGAGTCAGCTCTTTGCATCAGGTGGCCATAAAAGCATGCCATCTTCCCTATTTCCTCTCCCACAAAATCTCTTACACATTCATTCTTCTGGATTTACTTTAAAAAAGGCTGAGAGAAGTGAACATCTTCCAATCTCCTTTGTTTACTTCTGACTCAAATATAAGCCTCCTCCCCAGCAACTGGAAGTTGATAACTAGAAGACCACGGACAAAATGTGGTCCAATGGAGAAGGGAATGGCAAACCACTTCAGTATTCTTGCCTTGAGAACTCCATGAACAGGCAAAAAGATATGACACTGAAAGATGAACTCCCCAGGTCGGTAGGTGCCCAATATACTACTGGAGAAGAGTGAAGAAATGACTCCAGAAAGAATGAAGAGATGGAGCCAAAGCAAAAACAACACCCAGATGTGGATGTGACTGGTGATGGAAGTAAAGTCATTGCATAGGAACCTGAAATGTTAGGTCCATGAATCAAGGTGAATTGGAAGTGGTCAAACAGGAGATGGTAAGAGTGAACATTGACATTTTAGGAATCAGTGAACTAAAATGGACTGGAATGGGTGAATTTAACTCAGATGACCATTATATCTACTACCGTGGGCAAGAATCCCTTAGAAGAAATGGAGTAGCCATCATAGTCAACAAGAGTGTCTGAAATGCAGTACTTGCATGCAATCTCAAAAACGACAGAATGATCTCAGTTCATTTCCAAGGCAAACCATTCAATATCACAGTAATCCAAGTCTATGCCCTGACCAGGAATGCTGAAGAAGCTGAAGTTGAATGGTTCTATGAAGACCTACAAGATCTTCTAGAACTAACACCCAAAAAAGATGTCCTTTTCATTATAGGGGACTGGAATGGAAAAGTAGGAAATCAAGAAATACTTGGAGTAACAGGAAAATTTGGCCTTGGAGTACAGAATGAAGCAGGGCAAAGGCTAATAGAGTTTTGTCAAGAGAACACATTGGTCATAGCAAACACCCTTTTCCAACAACACAAGAGAAGACTCCACACATGCACATCACCAGATGGTCAATACTGAATCAGATTGATTATATTATTTGCAGCCAAAGATGGAGAAGCTCTATACAGTCAGGAGAAACAAGAGCAGGAGCTGTCTGTGGCTCAGATCGTGAACTCCTTATTGCCAAATTCAGACTTAAATTGAAGAAAGTGGGGAAAACCACTAGACCATTCAGGTATGACCTTAATCAAATCCCTTACGATTATACAGTGGAAGTGACAAATAGATTCAAGGGATTAGATCTGATATAGTGCCTGAAGAACTATGGATGGAGGTTCATGATATTGTACAGGAGACAGTGATCAAGACCATCCCTAAGGAAAAGAAATGCAAAAAGGCAAAATGGTTATCTGAGGAGGTCTTATAAATAGCTGAGAAAAGAAGAGAAGCTAAAGGCAAAGGAGAAAAGGAAAGATATACCCATTTGAATGCAGAGTTCCAAAGAACAGCATGGAGATATAAGAAAGCCTTCCTCAGTGATCAATGCAAATAAATAGAGGAAAACAATAGAATGGGAAAGACTAGAGATCTCTTCAAGAAAATTATAGAGATACCAAGGGAACATTTCATGCAAAGATGAGCACAATAAAGGACAGAAATGGTATGGACCTAACAGAAGCAGAAGATATTAAGAAGAGATGGCAAGAATACACAGAAGAACTATACAAAAAAGATCTTCATGACCCAGATAACCATGATGGTGTGATCACTCACCTAGAGCCAGACATCCTGGAATGAGAAGTCAAGTGGGGCTTAGGAAGCATCACTACAAACAAAGCTAGTGGAGGTTATGGAATTCCAGTTGAGCTATTTCAAATCCTAAAAGGTGATGGTGTTAAAGTGCTGCACTCAATATGCCAGTAAATTTGGAAAACTCAGCAGTGGCCACAAGACTGGAAAAGGTCAGTTTTCATTCCAATCCCAAAGAAAGGCAATGCCAAAGAATGTTCAAACTACTGCACAATTGCACTCATCTCACACGCTAGCAAAGTAATGCTCAAAATTCTCCAAGCCAGGCTTCAGCCATATGTGAACCGTGAACTTCCTGATGTTCAAGCTGGTTTTAGAAAAGGCAGAGGAACCAGAGATTAAATTGCCAACATCTGTTGGATCATTGAAAAAGCAAGAGAGTTCCAGAAGAACATCTATTTCTGCTTTACTAACTATGCCAAAGCCTTTGATTGTGTGGATTGCAACAAACTGTGAAAATTCTTCAGACCACCTTACCTGCCTCCTGATAAATCTGTATGTAGGTCAAGAAGCAACAGTTAGAACCAGATATGGATCAACAGACTGGTTCCAAATTGGGAAAAGAATGCATCAAGGCTGTATATTGTCACCCTGCTTATTTAACTTATATGCACAGTACATCATGCGAAATGTTGGGCTGGATGAAGTACAAGCTGGAATCAAGATTGCTGGGAGAAATATGAATAACCTCATATATGCAGATGACACCACCTTCATGGCAGAAAGTGAAGAACTGAAGAACCTCTTGATGAAAGTGAAAGAGGAGAGTGAAAGAGTTGGCTTGAAACTCAACATTCAGAAAACTAAGATCATGGCATCCAGTCCCATCACTTCATGGCAAATAGATGAGGAAACAATGGAAACAATGACAGACTTTATTTTTTGGGGCTCCAAAATCACTGCAGATGATGACTGCAGCCATGAAGTTAAAAGACTCTTGCTACTTGGGAAAAAAGCTATGACCAACCTAGACAGCATATTAAAAAGCATAGATATTACTTTGCCAACAAAGGTCTGTCTAGTCAAAGCTATGGTTTTTCCAGTAGTCATGTATGGATGTGACAGTTGGGACTATAAAGGCTGAGTGCCGAAGAACTGATGCTTTTGAACTGTGGTGTTGGAGAAGACTCTTGAGAGTCCCTTTGACTGCAAGGAGATCCAACCAGTTAATCCTAAAGGAAATGAACCCCGAATATTCATTGGAAGGACTGATACTGAAGCTGAAACTCCAATACTTCGGCCACCTGATGTGAAGAACTGACTCGTTGGAAAAGACCCTGATGCTGGGAAAGATTAAAGGCAGGAGGAGAAGGGGACGACAGAGGATGAGGTGGTTGGATGGCA
Source organism: Bison bison bison (assembly GCF_000754665.1). Lineage (NCBI taxonomy): Eukaryota > Metazoa > Chordata > Mammalia > Artiodactyla > Bovidae > Bison > Bison bison. The sequence continues at coordinate 9,625,862 of NW_011494717.1, forward strand.
TCACCGACTGGATGGACATGAGTTTGAGTAAAGTCTGGGAATTGGTGATGAACAGGGCAGCCTGGTGTGCTGCAGTCCACGGGGTCACAAAGAGTCAGACATGACTGAGTGACTGAACTGAACCAGAAGTCACAGGAATAGAAGCCAAGTAAAGGAGTCATTCATTGCCCACCACTGAGAGCTAAGTGAAAGTACCTTGAAAACCACAGTGAATGCTACAAGGGCAAGGCCCCTGGAATAACGACAGTTACAAAGGAATCCTCATGGGTATTGTTGGAGGCTTTCCCATTTTCCCTTCACACTTTGGCTGTCAAATGTGTGAAAACTTTAAATGTTCCATGAGGCAAAATGGCGCTTGTGTGAATCAGGGCATATGGAACTGAATTTCAGTTCTGCTATTATCCTAATTCAAAGGCTTTGCAGTTTGCTGTAAACTGTTCCACCTGAGCCAGGCTATAGGGTGGGACTTGTATGAGTTATCTCAGGCAGGTAGGAAACCAAGATTTCTCAGCCTGAGGATGCCCAGGTTATACCCCAGACCAATTAAATCAGCCCCCGTGGCAGGCGGGACAGTGACAAGGTCCCCAGGTGATTACAATGTGTGTAATCACTGAGAGCTAACCTCCAGTCAAGGCTGCTGATTGCATGGTTAGAGCTGGGAGAGTGTCCGGAAAGCTGTGTCTGAGTGGAAATGAAGAGGGGGAGCATGGTCTTGCTTGGTTTCTATTGGGAAGTCAGCTCAGTGGGAGCCTGGTGGGACCTGCAGAATCTGCTGGGGGCAAGGGGCCCATCAGGATCCAACACTGCATCAAGGTACTGTAGAATCTGAAAGCTTTCTTTGGCTTGTGTTTGCTGACTCCAGATTGATTTTGACGTGGCCCAGGCTTGCTTCCCCTGGCTTCTATTTCTCCAAAACTCATAATTGGCAAAGTAGTAGGATTTCTGTTTTTCAGAGTGGTCAGTAGAGGCACTCCTAACTTGAATGGTCAGTGTTTATATTAAAAACATGCTGTGAGTACAATATATTTATGCCTATTTCCTTGCCTTCTACTTACAAGAACTAAGAAGTCCTTTCATCTCTCCTCTACCTAATCAAACCTCACCTGTTTCTCAAGCATCAACTTAAGGCTTACCTTCTCGATTCTAGCCCTTGATATTCCTTTTATTTCCAGAACTCCTACAGCATTCCTCATGGATACCATATAATTAAACACTTAATTGAATACCATCTTATCATGTTTGCCCAGTCTTAAAGTCTAGTCTTCCTAAAGGCTTACTGGAGACTCTAGCTTAGCATATATTTATCCCTCCCCCAGTCCTGTGCACTAAAGGTGTTCTGTAAATATTTGATCATCTTAATTGCTTGTCAGTTCATTTTCCTTGAATCTAGCTTATCATTCTTAAAGGGACATAATTTACAGGCATCCAGACTATGCTGGTTATGGCTACAGAAAGCTTCTAGCCAAGGTTTTGCTTAGAACAGCCTTCTTGAAGGCCCCCTCATATTCTTTTGATTGCAGCACTGAAATACTTTTGGGAAGAAAGACTCTGGGAAAACCACATAGTCTGAGGCAGCCTGTGTCAGGCTGTTGCAGGTGAGAGAAGCCAAGTCAGCAGCAACCAGGGACAACCACTCACACGTAAGCCAAGGCAACTTACGGAACGCCAGGTGCCCTTCAGGAAATCCCAGGTTTCAGCCCTACCTGAACACTGTAGAGTGGAACTTTCTGCAATCATGAAATGTTCTATATCTGTGCTGCCCAATACAGACACTTGAAAATGTAGCCAGCATGACTGAGGAACTCAATTTTTTTTCTTTATTTTTAATTGAAGGATAATTACAATATTGTGTTGGTTTCTGCCATACATCAAAATGGATCAGCTATAGGTATACACACGTCCAATCCCTCTGGAGCCTCCCTCCCACCTCCCTCCCCATCCCACCCCACTAGGTTGTCACAGGGCCCTGGTTTGAGTTCCCTGAGTCATACAGCAAATTCCCACTGGCTATCTACTTTACAGATGTTCGTGGTTATGTTTCCATGCTACGCTCTCCCTTTGTCCCAGCCCCTCCTTCCTGCCCTCTGTCCCCATGTCCAGAAGTCTGTTCTCTTACGTTTGCGTCTCCACTGCTGCCCTGCGAACAGGTTCCTCAGTGCCATCTTTCTAGACTCCACATATAAGTGTTAATATACAATACTTGTTTTTCTCTTTCTGATGAAGAACTCCGTTTTTAATTTCACTTGAATTACATTGAAATATAAATAGCCACATGTGGCCAGTGGCTAGTGTAATGGATAGTGTGGCCGTGGAGAGATGTGAATTAGGATCATGGAAAAGTAAAGGGCCGGATTGTGTCGGGAACAAGAGCAGTTCCTCATGCTGAGGGCACCGAGGTGCTTCCTTCACTCTGAGGACTGGAAAGATCTCTCTGCATCGAGGGAGAGCCACTCAGCGGCTTCCACGGTCCAGAACTATGACCAGTGCTGAGGAGAGTAACTGCAGTTAGTACGGTCATGATAACCAACATTGTCAAATGGGTGAGGAATGATGGGCTGCTTGGCATCCTTGAATGGCAGAAAATATCTAGGAATTCCACCCATCAACATATACTTGAGGTAAATGAAACAGGGGACCAAGATAGCATACCCAGGGACACATGAAATGATCTATACTGCTAAAAAAATGATCACATGTATTAAAACAGGTTCCTGAGTTTCAAAGTTAGAATACATGAAGATACAATTAACAGTAAATCTAAGTTGAACATAATTTAATGTTTATGATTCAAGAGATTTTGTGGCTTTTCAGTGCCTGAGGGTCACAATGAGCAGCACGTTGAAGAGGCTATAAGCTGCATTTGTTGTCACATAACAAAACTCAGCAGTTGCTTTTTTTGGAGGAAAACCCTCATGGTAATTTTATAACTTGTCATTTGTGGCTTTATCATAAAAGATGAAAGAAGAATACGTAAAATTCCAGTTCATGCTGTCTGGTTGTTTAAATCCTAGATAAACGGGTGTCTACCTTACTGAATGATGGCTTTTAACATGCAAAGTTAATGTTTCAGTCTCCATTATCAGGCCTGCTTATCTGAGAGTGGTGGTGGGTTTGTGGTAATCCAACTGTTTCTTCCATTCTTCCTGTATGAGGCATACTGGTTAGGGTCATAGGATCCTAGTGTTTGAACATGCATTTCTATCAATACAGCCAACTAGTTTTAGCTAGTCATCTTTCAACAGAGTTCAGAAAAGAGATTTCACTTCATTATGTATATTATCTATAAAGGCCTGGTGACTAGTTTTTGATCTTTGAAGATTAAAATCTCAGTGCACAATCAGTGGATTGTCCCACAGTAATCTAACATAGAGGACTTTCCAGGCGGCACTAGTGGTAAAGAACCCGACTGCCAATCCAGAAGACTTATATAAGAGACTCAGGTTTGATCCCTGGGTCAGAAGATCCCTGGAGGAGGGCATGGCTACCCACTCCAGTATTCTTGCCTGGAGAATCCCATGGACAGAGGAGCCTGGTGGGCTACAGTCCATAGGGTTGCAAAGAGTTGGACATGACTGAAGCAACTTGGCACACGATCTAACATTTAGAAGGGTACTTTTATGGCTAACGTGATGGATACATTGCTTTTCAAGTTTTTTGTGGTGAAGGATCAGGTTTCTGTTTTATTTTTTTCCCTTTTTTTCATTTTCTATACATTATAGACTAATAATTTTTAAAATACAACAGTAAAATAAAAATACAAGTCATATAAAATACAAGGCCTAGTTTATTATTGTTATATTCAGCAGCTATAAAGGTACCTTCAGATTGCTGAAAATGCTCCTAACTGCTTACTCTCAAGTTTCTGTACTGTCCTGATCAGTGACAGTTTGCCCTGAGGACCAGATTTTGAGTGGAACCGCTCTAACATACTGCCTCTGTCACAGACCTTTATGCCTTTAAAAAATTAAAAAAAAAATTTTTATATTGGAGCACAGTTGATGTTCTGTGGAAGAGGGCAAGGGCGGGATGATTTGGGAGAATGGCATTGAAACATGTATAATATCATATGTGAAACAAATCACCAGACCAGGCTCGATGCATGATATAGGATGCTCGGGGCTGGTGCACTGGGATGACCCAGAGGGATGGTATGGAGAGGGAGGGGGGAGGGGGGTTCAGGATGGGGAACACGTGTACACCCGTGGCGGATTCATGTTGATGTATGGCAAAACCAATACAATATTGTATTTAGCCTCCAATTAAAATAAATAAATTTATATTAAAAAATGTGTTAGTTTTAGGTGTACAGCAAAGTGGTTCAGTGTATACACATACATGTGTCTATTCTTCAAATTCTTTTCCCATTTAGGTTATTATAGAATATTAAGCAGAGTTCCCTGTGCTGCACAGTACGTCCTTGTTGGTTATCCATTTTAAATACAGTAGTGTGCATATGAATCTGACCATTCTTAAGAGAAAATAGATGACTGCTTATATGACAGTTTAGACTATCCCATTGTGTGAAGGAGGCGAGACCAGGTAATTTTGTGAAGGTCCTCTCAGTTTGCTGATTTGCTGTGTGGGTTGTCAGGGTCCACACCTGCTCATGGCTTCTTTCTGCCCTCATGGGAAACAAGGACCCTGGGCTTATGCTGGGTCACTGAACCTTGAGCTGTTTATGCTATCATTCTCCTTCTAAGCTGCTGGTTTTTGATATTTAGAAATAACTTCCTTCTAACGTTTGGCTTCAGTGAAATGGAGGAGGAGGAAATACTTAATTCGGGTGAGGTCTGATGCAATGTGTCCTAACAGGCTCTTTGCCCCGCCAAGTAGACCTTCATTTTCTATATCTGCCTGAATTTTTAATGTTAAAACATCACCTCCAATTATGCGTGGACCATGACTTTGGCTCATGACTCAGTTGAGTACTGCCTGCACAGCTCTTAACTTCTGGAAGTGTCTCATTACGCATGTATCACTGTACACATGTTGATGGACTCTTGTTTAGCAGCCCTCATCACAGCTGACAGACATTTCTCCTGAGTTCAGTGCAAGATGTTGTACCTGTATCATCAAACAGTGTTCCTTCATCAGAGCTCGAATCTGAGCTTGTTGCAAGGCAGTAGTAGATAGGTTAATGTTGCTAAGAAAGCCATAGAACATTTTCTACCTGTTTTTCTTTTGCTTCATCTGTTCATTTTTATCTTGAGTAATTTAATGATTTTGGTTTTCTACTTGGAATTTGTTATCTTTAAGAAACGGAGAAGGCAATGGCAACCCACTCCAGTACTCTTGCCTGGAAAATCCCATGGATGGAGGAGCCTGGTAGGCTGTAGTCCATGGGGTCGCGAAGAGTTGGACACGACTGAGTGACTTCACTTTCATTTTCACTTTCATCATTGGAGAAGGAAATGGCAACCCACTCCAGTGTTCTTGCCTGGAGAATCCCAGGGACGGGGGAGCCTGGTGGGCTGCCGTCTATGGGGTCGCACGGAGTCGGACACGACTGAAGCGACTTAGCAGCAGCAGCAGCATAAGGCAGTTAGGTTAATTTGCTCAATAAAAATATACCTCACAATTGAATGAAATATTATGATTAATGGTTAACAATAACTCTTATTAAAAGATATTTTATTTTTAAGAAGCCTAAGAATATGATGCACTTTGTTTAAGCTTAAATAAATCTATATCTAAAGGTGCCTTAGGGTATCTAAGCAAAGTAAACTTGTACAGGTTTTAGATGAGGCCATGTTTCCATGTCCTTTCAGTACAGATAATCAGGGTAAATTTCACTGTGGGGCTAAACCACAGACGACTAGATCAGGCACTGTAGACATAAAGAACTTTCAGAATTGTACAGGTGCTCACATAGCCATCACACACAGACCAGAATAAAACAAACAGCACAGCTGTTTAATCAACCTCCTTACTGGAGCATTTCCCAAAATACAGTCCTCTGTCTTCTATTCTGCTCACCTCCACTCCTATGGTTTCATGATTCATTTCCCAAGTTCAATTCCACAATTCAAATATTTATATTTTGCATTTCTCTTTGCCTCATGTTCAACAGACCTAAAAGAAAACCAACCTCAAAATCGTTGAGTTGGATGACATTGCAGGGGACATCCATTTTTGACTTTAATGGGCTACAGGAATGGCTTTTATAAAGCTTCCAACAGGGGGTTCTCTAACTCTCCTTTCACATCTCCAACTCTAGGGGACTCCCCTCTGCCCAGGGCACCCATTTTTGGTACCTTGCTTCCAATACCAGTACTAATTCTCTGTCCAGGTTTCCCAGCCAGGAAATGATACCATCTTCTTTTCACTTCCCAAGCCCCGCTTAAAGCCTGCACCATCTGATTGTTCCCCAAACCCCCATTTATAATCAGGTATAGGATGGGTCAGGCCTAATACTTTTAATCAGCTCCTTCTCCCAGTCCCATAATTCTTAGCACATAATAGGTCATCAATAATTGCTAATTGATATTTTAAAAATATTAAGAGCTCAACCTTAGCAAGTGAAGGTTTCTTAATTTGAATTTTGTGCTTCATGTGATATTTTTGACCAAATAGCCAGGTGAGAATTATATCATCAATTAGAATAAAGATACAGTTCCTTAGCAGATGAAGTGATAATTGTATAGTTTATACATCATTTAAAGACTCCTGTGGAGAGAAAAGTGCTGTATATAATGGGAAATGACATTTCAGAGAAGTTTTGGTAAAATCTACCCAGCTCACAGGAGAGAGATTATTCTTTTAAATTTCTCATGTTTTTCTTATCCTCTACTGTGCAGACCCTAGCTAGCTTTCCTAAAGCAAATAAATGATTTTCCCCGTTATACCAATAACAAATACAAATAACGGGAATTTTTCCCATTATACCAATAAAATTTCATTAAAGATGCAAAAATTGAAACTTTGGCAGCCAATTTTGTTTTATTTTCAAATAATTTCAGTAGAATGGATAGAAACAAGATTTCCATATTTTACATGTCTTTTCTTAACATACCTGAAAACAGAACTAAAGATCAGTTATGTGCAGTTCATTAAGGCCCAGATTCCTTTCTGATCTGAGATATAGCATTAGAAGGAAACAGCTTAGAGGTGAGGCAACCACCAGTTATTAGATCAAATTTCCAAAAGCCATGCTGCTGGAGTGAAACTTGCTAAAAACAAGATGATTCATGCTGTTGTTTAGAAGCTGGACCACAGGAACCCATCAGAGTAGACTAATTCCCCTCACTTCTCACACTCCAGTTATAAACCTGTTAAATTCAGGGAATGCAGCATTAAGTTATTTGAGGACTGCTACTTCCCAGAGGATTCAGTGAGGTAGAAATTAATACAAAGGACAAGGAAGATTACTCTCTCCTATTTAAATCTTTAAAAACAATGAGCCTCTCAAAGGCTCACACAGATACTTAAACAGGCATGTACATGTACTTGTTTATAGCGGCACTGTTCACAATAGCCAAAAGGTGGGAACAGCCCATCAACAGATACATGGATAACTGGTATATACAATGGAATATTATTCAACCACAAAAGGAATAAAAGTACTGATACATGCTATAAGGTAGATGAACCTTGAAAACATTATGCTCAGTAAAAGAAGCCAGACACAAAATGTCACATATCATATGATTCCATTTATAGGAAATATCCAGAATAGATAAATCCATAGAGACAGAAGGCAGATTGGTGGTTGCCAGGGGCTGAGAGGAGGGGGAATGGGGAGAAACTGCTTAATGGGTAAGGAGTTTTACTTTGAAATGATGGAAATGTTCTGGAACTAGATAGATATGGTGGTTGTATAACACTGTGAATATACTAAATGCCACTGAATTGCTCATTTTAAATAGTTTATAAAAAAATGAGCTCATGTCTTAACCAGGTTCTTGCCTCTAGAACCCTCTTCACTGTACTTTGTGCTTACCTTGCACACCATGGATGTCTTTGCTCCAAGCCTAGCAGCTTGGACACACTGGTTGGCACCTTTCCCTCCAAAGCCAATAAAAAACTTATGTCCATGGATGGTTTCTCCAGTTTTTGGCAGACGAGAAGTAAGGCTATAATTTAAAAGAAAAAGAGGGGGGAAAAGCACATTGGAAACTGCAGTCAATTTGAGTTTTTCAGAAGACAGAGGGAAGTTTATCTGATGGAGCCCTGGTCTTAGCAGCCAGAACTACAAGCAGGAGCAAGAAGTATTCTCTTTTCCTTGAAGATAATATTCAGTAGTTTGTATCACTATCAAGAAGTCATCTGTTTGACAAAATTCCTCACTCTCATACCACTGTAGCTCTACTTCAGAGCACAACTCTTAGCGTCTGTACTGCATCAGGGTTGTTCATGGGTGCCTCTGTTTTCCTTCTCGTGGAACTCCAAGAGGGAAGTAACTTCATATTCTCGCTTCCCAATGCCCAGCACAGAACCTTATTCACAGTGGGACTTAAAAAATGGGACCAAGTTAATGTGTTCTGTTCAGGTTTATCTAGTCACTTACAAGAAGGAGGAAGTGTGCTATAATTCTGGTAACCATGTGTAAGACCTAAGGAGAAGAGGGAAGTTGCAAATCCAGGCATGAAACAATCTTATTTGTTTCCTTGGGGGTGGGGTGGAAGTAGGGTATTTAGATGGCAGGATTAGGTTTTAGTCCTAGTCCACCTGTATACCATCCATTTCATGCACTGACTCAAAAAGAGCATTAATCAAAAAAAAAAAAAAAAAAAGGATTCTAAAGATCTTTTTACAATTTTTACTATAGAAAATTCCAAACATAAAACTATAGAAACTGTTATAGTGACTTCCCCTAGCCCCATGTACCTATCACCCAGATTTGATTATTGTCAACTCAAAGCCAATCTTTTTTCAGTTTGTACCTTCACTGACATCTCCAAGTGCTAAGGATTTTTACTGACATGTTACTGCCTAGTGAGGATAGTATTAAGTGAGGCAGAAAGAGTAAAAGACTTTCTCTAGGATAACATTAAAGATATAAGATGTGAGGAAACAGTACCTTTGAAGAATAGACAACTTTAAAAGGAGAAAGAGTTCTGGGTATAGGGACAAGTGGAGAAGATGGACTCCAGCAGCATGAGGACTGCTCAGCTGGCCACAAAGAAGTGGGCCAAGGGCTGTGCATGTGTGTGTGCTAGGTCGCTTTAGTCATGTCCAACTCTTTGTGACCCTATGGACCGTAGCCCAACAGGCTCCTTTGTCCGTGGGGTTCTCCAGGCAAGAATATTGGAGTGGGTTGCCATGCTCTCTTCCAGGGGATCTTTACACCCCAGGGATTGAACCTGGGTCTCCTATATTAGCAGGTGGATCCTTTACCACCAGGGCCTGGAGCCAGTGGAGAGATAGCAGGCATTAACTAGCTTTAGACAAGAAGGAAAGGCCAAGAGGTAAGTCCACAATAAGTCAACTGAGAACCTACTCTGCTTTAGCAGGTTAGAAATTTATATTCATTTCCCACATAGGCTGCAATCTAACAGAAGACAGTATCTTACTGTATTAGAGTAACAGAACAGTGCCAGTTCCTACAGGTCCCTAACAGCCTATTTGCAATGACTGATGCCAGGAACACATGATCATGTCAATAAAAACCAAGTTTGACCTGTGAACCTCCCTTATGAAGTTATAAAAGTCTCAATAAATTGGGCTAAAACATTGCTCGGTTCCCTAGCAATGCCCTGTCAAATATGGTTATTTGAGATTCAAAAGAGATTCATCAATAATTTGAAAACATCCCACTCTACTCCTCCCCTTTTCAATTCTATTTTTATCTTGGATTCTAAATGCATTTATAGTACCGATGGAAAAAATATACATCTACAAGGTTCACTTCTGAAAAAGGTACTCAATCAAGAGAAAAATGCTCTTAATGTAATGTTATTATCCTGTCATTTAATTTAGCAATGACAAGTGATGATGAGAGTTTGATTTGCATCAGAAATCTTAAGCACTTTAGGATTCTGTTATGAACAGGCAATGATGAGTAATCTGTGTGATTGAGTAACTGTGTGAATTCTTGGCTTATTGATGCTGCTACAAACAACATTCATAACAACCTTAAGAAGAAAAAAGTATCCAATGTGGCTAAAAACAGGCCGAAATAACTTAATTAGTAAGACTGTCACTAAATAAACTTATGACTTCCACTATATTTATACTTAGATCTGGGTCACAAATCACTGGTTTGAATTAAGTGTATTTTTTATTATCAACTGTGGGAAATCATGAAAAACATATCACCAGATTATTATTGGGATGTACGTGTTTGTGGGGGAGGAGTGAAGTCAAGGGTACAGCGTGTATGTGTTTGACGTGGGAGCAGATGGCTGAGATTTAAACTCATTTCTAAACAACTTATATTAACACAAGCACTGTACTGATTTAGCCATCACTTAAATTTCTCACTCCTTTGGAATGCTACTATTTTCTTTCCTGTCTGCATCTCTGTTCTACTCTTATCTCTTCCTCCCCTCAGTTGTCGCCTTTTCCAGTACGAGGACAGGGACCAATGTCTGTACCATCTTATCCCCATTTGCTAACTGGATGAACCTTTGTAAGAGTCTCTTCTTGTCTCTGAAGAGCAGCAGAACATGCCACCCCAAAATATGACTGTAGGAGTTGAGGACATGCCACTGCAAAATGTGCTGCTTTGGCATATTATCTGGAGTTGTGGGCACTTGAAAACCAGCAGATGCAGGGAGAGGTTTGCTCTGAACGCCCTTATAGGAACTCAGCTGTCATCAATCTCCTTCCTGGAATTTGATCAACCAGACGGGATGACTCTTGTCACAGGAAAGGAGAAGAGAAGTCAATACCACGCCTAGACAGCCTTTCTTGCAGACTATCACACCTCTCATCTATTTTTCTAAGGGCTATCAGTTCAGTTCAGTTCAGTCGTTCAGTCATGTCCGACTCTGCGACCCCATGAACCACAGCACGCCAGGCCTCCCTGTCCATCACCAACTCCAGGAGTCCACCCAAACCCATGTCTATTGAGCTGGTGATGCCATCCAACCATCTCATCCTCTATCGTCTCCTTCTCCTCCTGCCCTCAATCTTTACCAGCATCAGGGTCTTTTCAAATGAGTCAGCTCTTTGCATCAGGTGGCCAAAGTACTGGAGTTTCAGCTTCAACATCAGTCCTTCCAATGAACACCCAGGACTGCCATCAGTCTATCCTAAAAATCATTTACTGTCCCCTAAGGGTTCTACCAGGCTTCCCAGGTGGCTCAGTGGTAAAGAATACACCTGTCAATGCAGGAGACATGGGTCTGATCCCTGGTCCATGAAGATCCCCTGGAGGAGGAAATGGCAACCCACTCCAGTATTCTTGCCTGGAAAATTCCATGGACAGAGGAGCCTGGTGTCCTACAGTCCGTGGGGTTGCAAAAGAGTCAGACATGACGTAGACTAAAAACAATGAAGAGACCTACCACTCCCCTCTCCCTTCCCCATTAAGATGTTATTTAATCCCAAATTCTAAGTCACCTTGTGGATTCATTTCTTCCCCTGGATATCTCCCATGTATATCTGAGGGATACATGTTACTGAATTTCTGTTTTCCTCTTGCTAATCTGTCTTTCATTACAGGGGTCTCAGTCAAGAACTGAGAAAGGTAGAGGGAAGGTGGTTATTTCCTCCCCTACATCTCTTTTCCATGTCTCCCTTGTATGGCATCCTTTGTTTCTTCTTATTTGAAGATGTGGAGGTGTTGACAAATGGGGAAGAGGAGGCTGGGATGACTGTTCAATTGTCTGGCAATTACAATTCCATGTTTTCAAGACCTTGTCCACTGCATTCCCAATATCAGCAGCATTCCTTTTCTATTAATATAAGCAAGAACTGTAACTATCGTTCTTACATTCAGACATTAATTCAACAATTGTTAAATCAGTGTTTTCCAATGAACTTCTTACAGGGCAAAATCAGCTTGCTGACAATAAGATAAAATCTAACCATGATGCAAATAACAGAGGAGTGAAAAAACATGTTACAGAATAAGATTAGTATAACCTGATTCATGTTTCTTAAAAGGAAAAAGATACTATGTATATATCCTCTTATGATATGCAAGTGTATAGAAAATGAAATGTTAATGACAGATATCCATGAGAAAGATGGGAGTGGGGAAAGTACACGGAAATGTATGTACCAAGAATATCTTTGTGTTTTATGGGAAGCCACTTGTAACTATTTCAGATTTATCTGGCCTCCCTGCATCCCAGCACCAGTTGGCTTCTTGCAGGTGCAACCTAACAGAGCCTTGCCTTGGGCGACCCTCTCACCATTTCAGGGTTTCTGTTTCTGTTCTGGCTGTCCTGCAGGACAGAGAAATCTGTTAAAATACATCAAGTATCTTGGTATAGACGCTTCTGCTTCTTGGCTTCACTTTCTCTGGCTCTTGCTTCCTGGATTATAGTCCAGCATAGAGGACGTGCACTCAAGCCTTTGTCTTATTGATCTGCTTTCTGCTGAACCCAAAGTAAGGCAGTTTATTGCTGATTTATTATTTTTTAAAAGTGAATGAGTTAAAGAGTGGAAAGTGGACTGGAGAGCAACTAAAAAATTAGTTATAAATGGGCAGAAGAATTTCTGAATTAAAGATCCTAATTTACTTTGAATTAGGTTTTTCTATCTTTTCTTTTCTTTATTAAAGCCATGAAGTTAAGGTCAGGTTCATGAAAGAACCTGCACAAAGTACTGTCCTCTGTATGAAAGCATCACCATGATTCTTCCCAATTCAAACATGAGCTCTCAGTAGGGTGTCAAAGACTGTACTCAAATAAGTACTCAAAGGAAAAAAAAAGGAAGTAGGACTGGTAGAAATATGGGCATCCCAGGTTGCTCAGTGGTAAATAATCTGCCTGCCAATGTAGGAGACTGGGGTTCAATTCCTGGATGGAGAATATTCTCTGGAGGAGGAAATGGCAACCCATTCCAGTATTCTTGCCTAGAGAATCCATGGGCAGAGCAGCCTGGCAGGCTACAGTCCGCAGAGTCACAGAGTTGGACACGACTGAGCATACACTGGTAGAAATACACTGTTGCTACCATTTTAATTTTTAAATAGTATAAATTTCTGAATGAAGGAGAAAACCAGTTATAAGAAATATATTTGAATTTAAAACAAATTTGTAGCTTTAAAATGTCATGATATTTCAAATTTGGACAGAAGGAAGAACCAATAAATGTTTAGAGGTGGCCCCCCAGTCTCCTGGGCCGTGAGAGGCCATGCAGTTAGAGCTTAGTTGTACAAGGCAGGAGGGCTGAGCCACTTACAGACTGCGTTACCTTTGACAGCTTTTCCCTCTTTGAACCAGATTCTTCTCTTGCAAAACAGGTTTAATAATACTTGTCAACTCCTTAAATGCCTGGGTTTTGTACTCTGAGTTATTTCACTGACAGGTATTATCAGAACAACTTATCAATTGCTTTTAACTTCTTGACAATGACGTCCCTGTTAAAGATTCTCACAGATGATTCATATTGAAGGAAGGAATGACCTGGTGAAACAGGGATGAGAAGTGTTTTGACCAAAGAGGTCACACTGATACTGACTCCAGCCAAAAGTTAAAGGATGTGCTGCTTTTTGGCTTTTGAATTCCATCCTTTCTTCTTTCAGGCTGCAAGCTTCTGACACATGGTATACCCCTGTAATGGGGGATTGTACCATTCGTTTTTACCCAGTTAACATTCATTATGCTCATTTATTATTCCTACAGCCTGTATTTTTCACCCATATCTATTCTTCTCAGCATTTGTGTATGTCACACTTACAAGCATAAGAGTAATTCCCAAACCAAGCTGGTGACAGCTATTTCTACCTTGTAAAAAGAACTTAGCCTCAAAACTAAAACTTCATTTTGTGGAGCCTAACCCTACATTTTCAGACATACACTTAAGATTTATTTAAGGAAATGAAACATGAATTAGGCTTTAAATGCGTCTTAACTGATTTCCATTTCTAACTCTTTTCCTGGCTAAACAAGCCTGTGGCTAAAAAGTCATTTTCTCTGAAGATACAGCTACTCTTGAATCAATATAGATAAACAATATTCTAGTCAGAAGTGGCCAGCCTTTCAGCGTGTCATATACTTGACCCTTATTTATTTAAATTTTGCTTATGTGTGAAAAAGCATGCTAGTCATTGGAAGAGCCAGTAAAGCTTTAGCATGTTATGGTCTTCTTCCGTGTTATGGTCTTCCATGGCATTTCATTCACTACTCTGCTCAAATGTTACCTCCTCGGAGGGGCCTTCCCAGACCACCTTACAGGTGAGATACCTGTATCTAACTGAATTTTTGTGAAGTATTCATTCATTCATTTTGACAAGAAGCACTAAGTTTTTGAACCAGATCCAGGCTTTTAATTACTCATAATTGTGTTAGTTCTCTGTGTACCAATCCCCCGTGGGGTGAGGTGATGAGAAAAACCTTTAAATAGTGAGTTTTG
>NW_011494717.1:9640450-9642619 GCF_000754665.1 Bison bison bison
GGAGGGAGGGATGGATGGGGAAGAACATGACCTACTGACCTTTGCTCTGCATTGTGAACCAATCCTCTTAGGGGAAAGGAGGGGGAGGTCTCTAGCTTTATAACCCCAAGAATGTAAATAAATGTATCCAAGGAAAAGTCTAAATCTCTCCAGAGGTCTCTGACTTTTAGGCTTTGTTTGGCATTCAAAAACAGTCTTTAATCCAAGTGCCAACAGACTTTCTCAGAAAGTCCTGATCGCACAGCAACGTGAAAACATTTATGGAGAACTGCTTCCCAACAATTTTCTTCATAGCAACACCACTGCCCAACATTACAGCACTCACTTCTGTCCTCTTGCCGTCGTTTCTTCAGGATTAATTGTACTCTATTTCTTCTTCACTATACTTCCCTGGTGGCTCAGTGGTAAAGAATCCGCGTGCCAACGCAGGAGACACAGAAGACCTGAGTTCAGTCCCTGCGCTGGGAAGACTCGCTAGAGAAGGAAATGGCAACCCACTCCAGTATTCTTGCCTGGAGAATTCCATGGACAGAGGAGCATGGTGGGCTACAGTTCATGGAGTCGCAAAGAGTCGGACACGATTGAGGGAGTAACAGTGATGTGTTATTGACTCTATTTTTAAAAAAGTGACTGATCTAGGATTTACAATATGCAGTTTAACTTGGTTTATTTCCCAATGTTACTAAACTACTTTACTTATAAATGTAATTTACAGTAGTATTCTTCCATTTCCCCTTCTTAACCTTTGTGCTATTCTTGGCATACATTTTACTTCGACATGATATAAACCTTACAATATTGTGTTATTTTTATTTAAGTTGTCAACTGCCTTTTAAAGAAATTAAGAAATGAAGAAAATAACTCTTTGCATTTACCCAAAGATTTACCACTTTTGGGGCTTTTCATGCCTTTGAGTGCATCTGAATTTCCATTCAGTATTATTTTAGTTTCCCCTGAAGAACTTCCTTCAGTATTTACTGTAGCGCAGGTTTCTAGGAAGAAATTCTCTTGGCTGTTGTTTTTGTCTTTATTTTCCCATCGTATTTGAAGGATATAGATTTTATGTTGACAGTTTATTTTCCCAGTACTTGAAAGATTTCTTTTTTTTTCTGGTTTGTATTGTTTCCCACAAGAAGTCTGCAATCAATTTTTGTTCCCCTTATGTAATGTGTATTTTTCCCTCTGGATACTTTTAGGAGTTTCTGTTTATAATTGGTTTGTAGGAATTTGATTACACAGTGTCCTTTGCTATGGTTTATATTGTTTATTCTTCTTGGGGTTCATTGAAATTATTAGATCTGTGTGTTTATAATTTTTATAACATGTGAAAAAAATTCAGTCATTATTTCTTTAAATATTTTTTGTGCCTCTCCCACTATGTTTTTCTTCTTAGATTCCATTTACATACATGATACACTGCTTGTCTCACATCACAGAAGCTTGTGCATTTTGCTCAGTCATTTTTTTCCCTCTATGTTTCAGTTTAGGTAATCTCTATTCTGTCTTCGAGCACAGTGATCCTTTTTTCCGTAATGTCTACTCTGCTGATAAACCCCTCCAGTGAATTTTTCATTTCAGATATTGCATCTTTCATTTCTTAAACCTCCATTTGCTTCCTTTATACATCTTCCACTTTTCTCCTCACTATATTCATGGTCCTCTTTAAATCACTGAGCATATTTATAAGGGCTCTTTTAAAATCCCTTTCTGCTAATTCCATTATCCTTGTTGTTTCTGTGTTGGTTTGACTTTTATTTCTTGGTTATGCATAACATTTTCTTGATCCTTTGCATGTCCAGTGACTTTTGCCTGAATGATGAACATTGCAACTATTGTATCAATGAGTATCTTAATTTTGTTGTATTTTTCCAAAGGGTTGAACTTTGTTTTGGCAGGCAGCTAAGTTGTGAGTCTGTTTGTTCCTTTGAGGATTGTTTTTAAGAGTTGTTACATGGAGTATCAGATCAGATCAGATCAGTTGCTCAGTCATGTCCGACTCTGCGACCCCATGAATTGAAGCACGCCAGGCCTC
The DNA here is from genome assembly GCF_000754665.1 of Bison bison bison. Lineage (NCBI taxonomy): Eukaryota > Metazoa > Chordata > Mammalia > Artiodactyla > Bovidae > Bison > Bison bison. The sequence continues at coordinate 9,642,483 of NW_011494717.1, forward strand.
CCTGTCCATCACCAACTCCCGGAGTTCACCAAGACTCACGTCCATGGAGTCAGTGATGCCATCCAGCCATCTCATCCTCTGTCGTCCCCTTCTCCTCCTGCCCCCAATCCCTCCCAGCATCAGAGTCTTTTCCAATG
>NW_011494717.1:9642719-9663574 GCF_000754665.1 Bison bison bison
GTCCAAGGGACTCTCAAGAGTCTTCTCCAACACCACAGTGCAAAAGCATCAATTCTTCGGCGCTCAGCCTTCTTCACAGTCCAACTCTCACATCCATACATGACCACAGGAAAAACCATAGCCTTGACTAGACGAACCTTTGTTGGCAAAGTAATGTCTCTGCTTTTGAATATGCTATCTAGGTTGGTCATAACTTTCCTTCCAAGGAGTAAGCGTCTTTTAATTTCATGGCTGCAGTCACCATCTGTAGTGATTTTGGAGCCCAGAAAAATAAAGTCTGACACTGTTTCCCCATCTATTTCTCATGAAGTGATGGGACCAGATGCCATGATCTTCGTTTTCTGAATGTTGAGCTTTAAGCCAACTTTTTCACTTTCCACTTTCACTTTCATCAAGAGGCTTTTTAGTTCCTCTTCACTTTCTGCCATAAGGGTGGCGTCATCTGCATATCTAAGGTTATTGATATTTTTCCTGGCAATCTTGATTCCAGCTTGTGTTTCTTCCAGTCCAGCGTTTCTCATGATGTACTCTGCATATAAGTTAAATAAACAGGGTGACAATATACAGCCTTGACATACTCCTTTTCCTATTTGGAACCAGTCTGTTGTTCCATGCCCAGTTCTAACTGTTGCTTCCTGACCTGCATACAAATTTCTCAAGAGGCAGATCAGGTGGTCTGGTATTCCCATCTCTTTCAGAATTTTCCACAGTTTATTGTGATCCACACAGTCAAAGGCTTTGGCAAGAGTAGCTTTTACTTCAGGACAAATTGATCTCTTTTACTAAATCCAATAAATGGTCCTTATTGGGTCTCTACTGAATGCTCCAGGAGTTCAACAATGTCTCTGGCTGGGCAGAACTCAACACCTCCCATTCCTGTATAATCTCTGGGACATGTTCAGTTTGCAGCTCTCCAGTAGGAGCCCAGTTTTGTGGCATTTCTTTTTTTTTAAACATTTATTTGGCTGTGCCAGGTTTTAGTTGTGGCACACAGCATCCTTAGTTGGGATGTGTGGGATCTAGTTCCCTGATCGGGGATCCAACCTGTGCTCCCTGCATTGGGAGCACAGTGTCTTAGCCATTGGACCACCAAGGAAGTCCCCAGTTTTGTGGAGTTTCTATGTATGTCCATTGAGCATTTAGTAATAAAATCAAAGGGACTCCTATGCAGATTTATGGACCTTTCTCTGGTTAATTTCCTCCTTGCCAGTATGTGTTGCCATAAATTCTAGCCACTGTAGTCTTCCTAAATTATAAACTCAGTTTTCTCAGCTCATGAGAAAATGCCACCATGCTTTCCTTGAACTCCTCCTCTTTGTGCCATGGTTGGTAACGTGCTTCCAGGGCTCACCCTATTTGTTTCCTTAGTCTTCTGGATAATACTCCTGTTTGTCCAGTATCAGAAACAGTTGCTTCATAGGTTCTGTCCCATTTTCTAGTGGTTTATAGTGGTAAGATAAGTCTAGTATTAGTTATTCTAATATGGCCAGAAGTAAATATTTTTGAACGAATGGTCTTTACCTTAAAAGGTGCTTAGATAGTTCTTCCAATGTATACTGAGTCCTCTTCCAATAGAGGACCGAGTACAGAAGGCACCAGGAGAGGCACATAGGTCAAAGTATTAAAAACTTTAAAGTACCAGCTAATGTCAACTATTCCTATTCATATATGTGTGTATATATATATATATATATATGTATATATATACACACAACACATATATATGGCTTGCGCCTGCAAATGCCAGAGACATAAGAGATGCAGGCTTGATCCCTGGGTCGGGAAGATCCCCTGGAGGAGGGGATGGCAACCCACTCCAGTATTATTGCCTGGAGAATCCCTTGGACAGAGGAGCCCGGTGGGCTACAGTCCAGAGCCGCAAAGAGTTGGACACTACTAATGCGACTGAGCACACATACAAACACACATACATACGTAGCTCCTTACTCCCAGCTGAGAAAGTCCTGGAGAAAGAAGAAAAGCTTGGATAGGTAGGTGCAGAATGAGCTAATTTTGGAACTACAAGGTGCAAGAGGAGAGGACAGGAGAAGTACATACATGTCTATATGAGAGATCAGTGAGGGGGGACTGGACAAGATAGGATAGCAGAAAGGTATGTAGGATGAGGAAAGAACTATTGAAGCCAAAGCATTTATCAAAGTTCCTAATGAAAATGTTTTAATTCTTTGAAGAAGACAAGCAAAGTATGATAGTGACAAATAACTATAAAACCAATATTTTATTTTCTATTTTGCCAGTTAATTACAGTACATTTTAAATTTCAAAATGACTTCTGTCACCACCATTGTAATTTCTTGCCATCTGCTGGTGTGTATGCTAAGTCACTTCATTCGTGTCTGACTCTTTGCAACCCTGTGGACTGTAGCTCTCCAGGATCCTCTGTCCATGGGATTCTCCGGGCAAGAATACTGGAGGGGGTTGCCATTTCCTTCTCCAGGGCATCTTCCCAACCCAAGGACTGAACCCATGTCTGCTGGGGCTTCTGCATTGAAGGCAGATTCTTTACGGCTAAGCCACCATTGTTTACCGTCTCCTATGAGTCTGCATTGGCAGGTGGGTTCTTTACCACTAGTGCCACCTGGGAAGTCCAGCTGTTAGGGGGATGAGCCTAAATTATAATTCCGGACTTAGAAATCCACTGCTGTGGTCTTTAAACCACTCAATACTACTTTGTTTCACAATCAACTTTCAATTTTTTAAAATGAAAACTTAAAAAAACTACTCTCTTAGCAATATAGTATTATTTCCTATAGTCACCCTGTTACACTACATCCTTACAACTTTTTTATAAGGGGCAGTTTGTTCCTTTTGAGCCCAGACCCATTTTGCCCACCCCTGAACCCCACCTCTGGCAACCAATAGTCAATTCTTTGTATCTATGAGCTTAGTTTTTAAATTAAAAAAAATTTTTTTAAAGATCCCACGTATAAGTGATATCTATTTATATTGTTGCAAATTTTAATTTTTTTCTTATGGCTGAATAATATCCCATTGTATATATGTATAACCACATTTTCTTTAACTGTTCATACATCAGTGGGCCCTTAGGTTGTTAGTTCTATTTTTAATTTTTTGAGGAACCTCCATTCTGTTTTTCAGAGTGGCTGCACCAATTTACATTCCCACCAACAGTGCACAATGGTTCCCTTTTCTCCAATGCTTATTTCTTGTCTTTTGATAATGGCCACTCTAACAGGTGTGAGATAATATCTCATTGTGGTTTTGATTTGCATTTCCCTGATGATTAGTAATGTTGAGCATCTTTTCATGTGCCTGTTGGCCATCTATATGCCTTCTTTGGAAAAATGTCTGTTCAGAACTTCTGCCCATTTTTTAGTTGTGTGTTTATATATATATATATATGCTATTGAATTGTGTGACTTCTTTATATATTTTAGATATTTTTCCTCAATTTTGACTATAATACTGGACATTCAGTAGCTATAACATATATTTAACATTTTTATGAACATAGAAAACAGCAAGCTCTGTATTCAAAAAGACTTGTAGTTCATTGCATTCCTCTACTCCCTTTGACTGTGGCACCAAGTGATATTACACAGGAGAACAGTGGCCTCCACACAATGTCATAATAGATAATTTTTCATTCGGCTGCAGGATCTTCACTGCGTCATGAGGGATCTTTCCGCTGTGGTGCACACTCTCTAGTTGTGAGACGTGGGCTTAGTAGTTGTGGTGTGCGGGCTTAGTTGCTTCATGGCACGTGGAACCCTAGTTCCCTAACTAACCAGGGATCGAACCTGCATCCCCTGCATTGCAGGGCAGATTCTTAACCACTGGACCAGCAGAGAAGTCCCGATAAATGTTCATGCTTAAAATTTAACTTGTATGTTGAATCTCTTTGCATACGCTATTCCCTATGATTGGAAATTTCTTTCCCCTGCTTCTTTTTGGAGCCAGTCTATACGCGTCCTTTAAAATTCAACTCAGTTATTACTCCCTCTGGAAGTCTGAATGTAACTGTGTGGGTTAGCTGCCCTGCCTCTACTGTCTAGCAGTCTATGCATGTTATCTCTCATAGACTGTATCCCATCTGCTTCTGCATCACCATGGCCTAAGACTTTGCACATAAACACCAAGTGTCCAATAAACAGCCATTAAAATATACGTACATCGATAGTGCCAGATACCATTTCTTCTTCTTTTAAAAATATATTTATTTATTTGGCTGTGCCAGGTCTTAGTTGTGGCATGCAGGGTCTTTGATCTTAATTGCAGCATGTGGGATCTTTGTTCCCTGACCGGGGATGGAACTGGGCCTCCTGAATTGGCAGCATGGAGTCTTAGCCACTGGACTACCAGGGAAGTCCTCAGATACCATTCTTTGAGTGTTTGTAAGACAAACAGTGCACTAAGCATCTTAGGACTGCTAAGTCACTTAATCCTTACAATAACCCCAAGACAAGGTTATTATTTTCATTTCCATTTCACAGATAAGAAGAATGAGAATTAGATTAAAAAACATACCCAAGTTCACCCAGTAAAAGACAGAAGAGCTAGAATTCAAACCAAGGTTGGTCTGACTCCAAAACCCATATAAGATATTATGTACAAATGTATTTAATGTCCCTTGGAATTATTTACATTTCGTGTTTTTATAATTTCTCACATAATTTTTGGTAGCTGTACTTTTGAAGAACATTGGAATTTTGCAAGCTGAACCAAGATGGTAAGGTGGGAAAACCAAATAATGGTGTTCTTTTCCTTAGAGTTCAGAAGGAGTTAAGTTGATGGATCAAAGAAGAAATCCAATGATATTTAGGAAGTAATAAAAACTAAGTTATAACAACAACAAAAAGTTACAAGCATACCTCAGAGATATTTCTGATTCAGATCCCAACCAGCACAATAAAACAAATATTACAATAAAGTGAGTCAGATGAATTTTTTATTTCCCAGTGCATGTAAGTTACTTTTATATTATACTGTAGTCTATTAACGTGCAATAGCATTACATCTAAAAAAAACAATATACCTACCTTAGTTAAAAATACTTCATTGCTAAAAAATGCTAACTATCATCAGAGCCTTCAGCGAATCATAATCTTTTAGCTGGTGGACTGTCCTGTCTCGATGTTGATGGCTGCTGACTGATCAGGGTGAGATAGCTGTGGCAATTTCTTAAACTAGGACAACAATAAAGTTTGCCACATCAATTGACTCTTCCTTTCATGAACGGTTTCTCTTTACAGTGTGCAGTGCTGTCTGATAGCATTTTGCCCTCAGCAGAACTTCTTTCAAAATGAGTCAATCCTTTCAAACACTGCTGCTACTTTACCAGCTAAGTTTATGTAATATTCTAACCCCCTTGTTATTGTTTAAACAGTCTTCATAGCATCTTTACCAGGAGTAGATTCCATCTCATGAAACCACTTTCTTTGCTCATCCACAAGCAACAGCTCCTCATCTGTTCAAATTTTGTCATGAGATTGCAGCAATTCAGTCATATTTCAGGCTCCATTTCTAATTCTAGTTCTCTTGCTATTTCTACCACATCTGCAGTTACTTCCTCCATTGAAGTCTTAAACCCTCAAAGTTATTCATTAGGGTTGGAATCAACTTTTTCCAAACTCCTGTTAATGTTAATATTTTGACCTCTTTCTATGAATCACAAATGTTCTTAACAGCATCTAGAATGGTGAATCCTTTCCAGATTTTCTATTAACTTCGCCCAAATTTATCAGAGGAGTCACTCTGGCAGGTTTAGCCTCATGGAATGTATTACTTAAATAATAAGATGTAAAAGTTGAGATTACTCCTTGATTCATGGGCTGCAGAATGGATGCTGTGTTAGAAGGCATCTCGAAACATTAATCTCATTGTAAACAACGGTAATCTCAGTGTATATCTTCATCAGAGCTCTTGGGTGACCAGGTACACTGTCAATGAACACTAATATTTTGAAAGGATTTTTTTTTTCCCCTGAGCAGTAGGTCTCAATAGTGAGCTTAAATAGATGTTGTAAACAGACGTCCTGTCATCTAGGCTTTGTTGTTCCATTTACAGAGCACAGGCAGAGTGGATTTAGCCTAATTCTTAAAAACACCTAGGATTTTCAGAACAGTACATGAGCACTAGCTTCCACTTTGAGTGGCCAGATGCATTAGCCCCTAATAAGAAAGTCAGCCTGTCCTTTGAAGCCAGGCATTGACTTCTCTCTAGCTATGCAAGTGCTAGATGGTATCTTTTAACATGCAGCTCTTTTGTCTGCACTGACAATCTTATGCTTAGTGTAGCCACCTTCTTATGATCTTAGCTAGATCTTCTGGATAACCTGCTGCAGCTTCTAATCAGCACTTGCAGCTTCACCTTGCACTTTGATGTTATGGAGATTGCTTCTTTCTTTAAACATCATGAACCAACCTCTCTGCTGGCTTCAAATGTTCCTTCTGCAGCTTTCTCACTTCTCTCAGCCTTCATAGGATTGAAAAGATTAGGGCCTTGCTCTGGATTAGGCTATGGTGTAAGGGAATATTGTAACTGGTTTGATCTTCCATCCAGACCACTAACATTTTCTCCATATCAGCAATAAAACTGTTTTGCTTTCTTATTATTTTATGTGTTCACAAGAGTGAACTTTTAATTTCCTTCAAGAACTCTTCCTTGGCAGTCAAAACTTGGGTAACTTTTTGACACAAGAGGACCATCTTTCAACCTCTCTCTGCTTTAGACATGCCTTCCTCACTCTGCTTAATCATTTCCAGCTTTTGATTGGAGCCTGAAATATGACAGAGAGATGTGCGATCCTTTCACCTGAACACTTGGGAGGCCACTATAGGGTTATTAATTGGCCTAATTTAAATATTGTTGGTTGTCTCAGGAAACAGGGAGGTGTGAGGAGAGGGAGAGAGACGGGAGAATGGCCGGTCAGTGGAGCAGTCAGAACACACAAAATATTTATCAAGTTTGAAGGCTTATATGGACGTGATTCAGCAGCTCAAAACAATTACAATAGTAACATCAAAGATCCCTGATCACAGATCACAGTAACAAATACAATCATAATGAAAAAGTTTGAAATAGTGCAAGAGTTACGAAAATGTGACACAGAGACATGAAATGTGCAAATGCTGTTGAAAAAATAGCATTGACAGACTTTCTCCACACAAGGTTGATATAAAATTTCTGTTTGTGAAAAACATATCTGTGAAGCACAATAAAATGATGTTATACCTGTACTGAAGAACTGCTTATAATCTTTGGAAGCCTGAAGGACTTTAGAGTTGAGTTTAAGAGTTTTGGCAGAGTACAGCTGACCCTCGAACAACTAGCTTGAACTGTGTGGGTCCACTTATAGTCAGATTTTTTTTCACTAAATACACACTGTTGTGCCTCATGACCTGTGGTTGGTTGAGTCCACGGATGTGGAACCATAGATATGGGGGGGGGGGCTTAACTCCTGCAGTATTCAAGAGGCAAGTGTACTTATTTGCAAACGGGTAACTGACAATTTAGATATGTTATTTCTCACTTGAAAAATGAAGATTTCTAATTTAGAAAAAAATTAATATTATTGCTATCACAGTCTATGGATTATATAGCATTTTAAACTAGTGGTAAAAATCCAGATGTAAAATATAATATGTAAAAGGTTCTTAAAAACTGCTGCACAAGTTACTTTCTGCAACATTATGGAAGAGTTGCATTAGAAAAAAATTTTGGCCACAGAGGAAAAGCCAGTATCTAAAATGTGATATATTTGGGAAACAAACTAAAAACAAAACAAAACACCTCCAAGCCCCCAAAAATCCAAACCCCAAACAAAACTCCCAAATTTTGTTTAGAAAGCAAATTGACCATATACATACAAAGATCATTTATACCTGCCTGCCTTCTGCAGATATACAAGAAATGCCCCAAGTCAAGCTAGTATTACAAAAATTGTGAAGAAAGTAAAGATAGATGGAGACATTTAAAGTGCTCACATGAAGATTTTAAGAAGATAATCAGTTGTCATAAGAACTTTGCACAATTCAAAGAAATCCTCCCCTGTGACCTTTGTTGTATGACCTTATCCTACAACGAAAACGGTTAACTCATCACCATGTAGAGAATACTAACACGAGATTAAAATTATATCCAATGAGGCAGACTTTGACTTAGTAGTATTCTTGCCTGGGAAATCTCATGGACTGAGGAGTTGGCGGGCCACAGTCCACAGGGTCACAAAAGAGGTGGACATGACTGAGCAACTGCATGTAACTATGGAAGAAATACATTGGAATCATCTCAGACCTGTTTGGGATACTTAGTTCAACTGTCAGCACACATTAATTATGTTATTATATTCCAGGCTCTGTCTTGAGGTTCTGGGGACATCCACACCCTGTTGTCACCGAGCTTACAGTCAAGTGCTAACACTGTAAGCTTACTCTCAAAATGGAGGAAGATCCAGCCACTTAACTACGAGGTAACTATCCTTAGCAGAACTCATGTAATTCAAGAACTGATATCCATTGTGTCACTGTTCTGTGACACAATGTGTCAGGAGTTAACACTCTGTATTATCACAGCTGAGAGACTGTTGTTATTTAGTTGTTAAGTCATGTCTGACTCTTTGCGACCCCACGGACTGCAGCACGCCAGGCTCCTCTGTCCATGAGATTTCCCATAACCAGGTATGGTGTCACTTAAAAACTGATGTGCTCATCTGTGCCAAGGATGACTCCCCAGGGTCAGGAATAACCCTACTCCCATTCTCTCAAAGGGTAATTTCTCCAAAGAATTGAGTGTGTTTTTCCACATTCACATGACTTCACAGTTCCTGGTTTTATTGATTAATCACTATTCTCTACCCTGGTGGCATATAAAAATCTATGGTGGTAGGATGGGAGGGAGAAGGGAGGCTCAAGAGGGAGGGGACATATATATAATTATGGCTGATTCACGTTATTGTATAGCAGAAACCAACACAACATTGTAAAGCAATTATCTTCCAATTAAAAAATAAAAACATATTTTTTCTCTCTGCAAAAAAAAAAAGAAGTTAAGATAACTGGGCTTCCCTAGTAGCTCAGACAGTAAAGCATCCACCTGCAATGCAGGAGACCTAGGTTCGATCCCTGGGTCAGGAAGATCCCCTGGAGAAGGAAATGGCAACCCACTCAAGTATTCTTCCCTGGAGAATCCCCATGGAAGCTGGTGGGCTACAATCCATGGGGTCACAAAGATAATTGTAAAGGTGATTAGTTATTAAATACTTCTCTATCTTTATTGATCACCTTAAAAAAAATCTATGGGAGCAATTTATTTAAAAAATTTTTGATAACTGGGCCCTATCCCTGGAAGTCTAGTTTAATTGATTCTAAGGGCAGCCAGTGTTGAGACCTTTTTCTTCTTCATTTCCACAGTGTCTTATGCTAGCTGGAGTCAATTTTCTAGCTCTACTTTCACTTTTACTCTGTTCCTCTGCTAGAGAAAGAACTCTCTTTCATATTAGACTCCTCACAATTTTTTTTTTTCCCCTCTGAACACTCTCATTTAAAATCTCAAAGGGAGGGCAACAGAATAATGGACAAAAGACATATGGACGGCCAATTCTCGAAAGAAGAAGTACAAACCAACAAACATCTGAGAAGAAACTCAATCTCACTAGTAGTAAAACAAGAGAACATTTATCACCTTTCATACCAGCAGTGTGTTGGTTAGTTTTCTAGGAAATAGGTGTTTCTCACATTGCTGGTGGGAGTGTATTTCAGAACACTTTTTATAAAAGCAAATTGGCAATATATTACAAAAATATTATTTCCCTTGATCTAGAGATTCTACATCTAGGAATTTTCCTAAGGGAAAGGAAACAAGTCCAAAAGATAAGAGTTCAAAGAAGTTTATCAAAGCAAATAGATCAACTAACAGATACAAATTTAGGACATTGTATCTTCAAGTAATACAGTGGTGAAACCATGCTGTTGCTGAGTGTGCGGCTAGTGGAGAAGGTGTGAGGTTTACTGAGCTCCTCTTCTGCACAGACATCCCCTCCCCCACCAAGCATAGACTTGTAACATGTATGCATGCACAAGGGAGATACATAATCGCATAAGAGGACACAAAAAAGGGATTACCAGGTAGGACCTGCCTCCTGAGAAACCTGTATGCAGGTCAGGAAGCACCAGTTAGAACTGGACATGGAACAACAGACTGGTTCCAAATAGGAAAAGGAGTACATCGAGGCTGCATATTGTCACCCTACTTATTTAACTTATACGCAGAGTACATCATGAGCAACGCTGGGCTGGAGGAAGCACAAGCTGGAATCAAGATTGCTGGGAGAAATATCAATAACCTCAGATATGCAGATGACACCACCCTTATGGCAGAAAGTGAAGAAGAACTAAAGAGCCTCTTGATGAAAGTGAAAGAGGAGAGTGAAAAAGTTGGCTTAAAGCTCAACATTCGGAAAACTAAGATCATAGCATTCAGTCCCATCACTTCATGGCAAATAGATGGGGAAACAGTGGAAACAGTAGCTGACTTTATTTTTGGGGGGCTCCAAAATCACTGCAGATGGTGATTGCAGCCATGAAATTAAAAGACGCTTACTCCTTGGAAGGAAAGTTATGACCAACCTAGACAGCATATTAAAAAGCAGAGACATTACTTTGTCAACAAAGGTCCATCTAGTCAAGGCTATGGTTTTTCCAGTGGTCATGTATGGATGTGAGAGTTGGACTATAAAGAAAGCTTCTGAGTGCCGAAGAATTGATGCTTTTGAACTGTGGTGTCAGGGAAGACTCTTGAGAGTCCCTTGGACTGCAGGAGATCCAGCTAGTCCATCCTAAAGGAGATCAACCCTGGTTGTTCATTGGAAGGACTGACGTTGAAGCTGAAACTCCAATACTTTGGCCGCCTGATGCGAAGAGCTGACTCATTTGAAAAGACCCTGATGCTGGGAAAGATTGAGGGCAGGAGGAGAAGGGGATGACAGAGGATGAGATGGTTGGATGGCATCACTGACTCAATGGACATGAGTTTGGGTAGGTTCCGGGAGTTGGTAATGGACAGGGAGGCCTGGTGTGCTGCAGCTCATGGGGTCACAAAGAGTCAGACATGACTGAATGACTGAACTGAACTGAAATGAATTAGGCAGCAGCTAAAAATAAGAGACAAAAGAAAAAAATCTTACCCAGATTTTATAAACTGGAATAGAAAAAGGAGGCTTAAACAGGTAAGATGAAAAGTGGGCAGTTTAAAAAGAAATGCAAGATAGGAGAGGAAGTGTACAATTGCTATAGAAAATAATATGGTTCCTCAAAAAATTAAACAGAATTACCATATGATCCAGCACTTCCAGGTACATACCCAAAAGAACTGAAAACAAAGGACTTGGAACAGATATTTGTACAGCCATATTTCATAGTAGTAATATTTACAGTAGCAAAACTGGAAGCAACACAGTGTCCATCGATGGATGAATGGATAAACAAAACGTGGTGTCTACACACACTGGAATATTATTCAGCCTTACAAAGGAAGGAAATTCTGATACATGCTAAAACACAGATAAACCTTAAAGATGTCATGCTAAGTGAAATAAGTCAGTCACAAAACGACAAATACTGTATGATTCCACTTATTCATGAGGTACATAGAAAAGTCGAATTCATAAAGAAAAGTAGAATGGTGGTTGCCAGGGGCTGGGGGGGGGAGGGGCGGTGGAGTTATTATTTAAATGAGTACCAAGTTTAGGTTTGGGAAGATGAACAGTTTTTAATTATGGGCTTTTTGAGTTAGTGGTTCTCAACCCTGATGCATATTAAAATTATCAGAAAGTAATCCAAAAAAACCCAAGGGGGACTCTGTCTAGCTGGAGGAAATCGACCAGGTAGGGTGGGTCTATTTTTAAATTTTCCCTGCTGCAGCTAGGGTGGCAAAGACTGGTGTAGGCCAGAGGAAATAAAATATTGTGATTTTTCTATAACTTAAGAAAATAAGTTCTGGAGATGGATGGTGATGATGGTTGAATGTACTTGATACCACTGAACTGTGTACTTAAAAGTGGTTAAAATAATTTTATGTCTAGTGTATTTTACCATAATTTAAAAAAATCTGAAGAAAAAAAAACCTCTAAAGGACAATATTAAGCCCTTTGATACAGGTAATTGCATTATTTGCTTTTTCTTCCTTGCAAGGAAACTGTTCCCTAGTAGGATTTTGAATTCCTCCTTATCTCTTGCAAATATATGTCAAACTGCTGAAATGCTACTCTAACCTTCACGATAATGTGTTAGTATCTGAGAGTCATGGAGAAGGCAATGGCAACCCACTCCAGTACTCTTGCCTGGAGAATCTCATGGACGGAGGAGCCTGGTAGGCTGCAGTCCATGGGGTCGCAAAGGGTTGGACATGACTGAGCGACTTCACTTTCACTTTTCACTTTCAAATAGGTAAATTTTAATCCTGGCTCCAACCTTTATAGGTTGGGGCCAGATCACTTAAGTCTTCCCAAGTCTTGTTTCCAATAATTAAAATGAACAGGGTAGCAGACAAAAAAGAACTGACTCAAAGTCTCTAGTTTCATGGTATTTAAGTTTCCAAACCACACTTTTGCTACATTACAAATATCTCTGTTACATGGGTAGTTGAGTTTGTATAGTTTCTGTGTTTTTAAAAGTATTGGTGTATTTACTATCTTAGTTTCATTATCTCCAATAAGCAGTTGTGAATTTCCTGAGCCAACTTTGTCATTAATTTCTCCATTATAATTATAAAAGCCTATCAGTGTTTTTTCTTAAATCTCAAAGCCAAATTTAGGATTCACTCACTCCCACCCCCTGCCCCCCTACTCCCTGCCAGGAGGGATTTGACTGCCTTATAGTTACTTGATAACACTTACTTTGATTTTTTCAGGAGTAGAATCCTTTTCCCTGCTAAAAAGCATGAAACCTAGAATTCTTTCGTTCCACAAAGTGCGATTCTTTCTAAGAACTCCACTTTCCAGGTCTTGTCAGTGTGGGAAAGCTAACAGGGTTTGCTCATAAAGAAGAAGCTTGACTCATGCCCATTTTACTTAACAGATGTTTTGAAGTCTTTTACTCCCCAAGTATTTAACTTTTTTCCTCTTTACTTCTCACTACTGTCTTAGTTAAGGCCCCTATCAACTCTTGTGAAGACCACTGCTTTCCCTTGGGTGTCTCTGTCTTCAGGGACAAGATCTTTGATGGCTTCCAAACATTGCTTTTTTTTACATCTGCCTTTGGCACTGAGTAAGCTAAGTGAAATGCAAACCTGACCTTGTCATTTCTATACTTTGAATCCTTCACTGGCTCTCCGAGCCTACAAAGTAAGACCCAAGCACCTTAGCATGGCTGATGGGGCCTTTAATTGACACCTTTTATCTGATGCTCAGTGTACAGTGAACAGACCCAGTGGTTGCTGTCCCTGGCACACCCATGCATACCCACAGCCATGACTTCATTCCTGTGTGACCATCCCAACTGGCCAGGATGTCCTCCCTTTTCAAGACTTGGCTGGGGAGGCATCTTATCCAGGAACATTCCTCTGTGCTCCCACAGAACCTGCAGGTACTGAGCCCATCATACTACAATGATCTGCCTCTGTGTCTGCCAACTTCTTTGGTCTGTAAGTTCTTCAGGAACCTGTTACACTATGGCCATGTTACACCAATTGCAGTATCCCCAGCACTTAGCAGTCTCAGCATTTCAATATTAAATATAAGTAATCAAAATACTGGAGCACATTCATCACAAAGCCCACCTCACTGTGCTCTCCTCACCATGCAGACACTAGGGCATGAAGAGCTGGCCAAGGAATAGATCGCTAAGTGAAAGTTGCTTAGTCGTGTCTGACTCTTTGCAGCCTCATGGACTATACAGTCCATGGAATTCTCTTGGCCAGAATACTGGAGTGGGTAGCCTTTCCCTTCTCCAGGGGAATCTTCGCAACCCAGGGATCGAATCCAGGTCTCCTGCATTGCAGGTGGATTCTTTACCAGCTGAGCCACAAGGGAAGCCCAAGAATACTGAGGTGGGTAGCTTGTCCCTTCTCCAGGGGATCTTCCTGACCCAGAAATCAAACCAGGGTCTCCTGCATTGCAGGTGGATTCTTTACCAACTGAGCTACCAGGGAAATCCCAAAGTATAATAATACCAAGCAATAGGTGCTCTTTCTTTGTCACATGCAATTTACCTTTTAACATGTATTTTCTTTGAAGGGACCAAAATTTGCAAATTTCCCATGCATGATTGCTTTTGAATTTAGAGAATTCAATTGACAGAAACATGTTCAATGAAATTTTAATTGAAATATTGATTTGTAACTGATAAGCAACTTTCAAGGCCAATTTAAGGAGCAGAAAGAATAATGATGATATGATATTCTTCTTATATTGGGAATGCACGATACTTCTTGGGCCAACATTACTTTGGCTTTTACTTTCCTGAAAATGTGACTACTAGGGAGATCTTTCTGTTCTAAATACAAGAAGGTTTTGTGGAAGGCAGGTTAGAAGGTACTATAATTCGCCAAACACATATAACCTTTCTAGGTATAATATAAAATTTTGCCTTTTTTTTTTGTAATCAAGGTCCAGGATTTCATCCACTTTGGATCTAAAAAGCTTCTAAATTCACTTCTGCCACCATCCAATTAAAATCTTTTGAGAATTAAGCAATCATTTCCTGACTTGCCAAGGATTAAATTTAGATGCTTGGTTGAACATGAGCCTTATCTCTCCAGCCATCACTTTTAATTGGAGCATGTAAAAGGATAACATAGGGTTTTAGTTGACATCATAGTCTATTGCCATGGAAATGTAAACATGGGTTTGTATTAAACTTGTCTCCAAGCAAGTTTTAGGGGTACAGATAGACTGGGAGACAGGAGATAAATTATGTAAAACAGATCCTCTCAATGTTGGAGTGCCCCAGGAGCACAGACCTGGGTGATGTCATCTTGTCTCATGGCTTTAAATACCATCTATACACTGATGACTCTCAAATTTATATCTCCAGCTCAATCTTTCCTCTGAACTCCAAACTCATATATCTGTCTTCTTGACCACTTCAGCTGGATGTCTGACAGGCACCTCAAGTCTCACACATCCAGCCTGAGCTGTTAATACTGCCCTCTCTCTGTGCAATTTGCTCTATCACCATCTCAGCACATGTCAATTTCCCCTTCCACTTGCAGAGGGCATAGAACTGGGGGTAATCCTTGACCTGTCTCGTATTCCTCTGCAAATCCTGTCAGCTCTACCTTTAAAATACAATCAGAAGATGCTCACTTCTCCCCACTTGCACTGTTCAAACTACCATCGTTTCTAGCCTGGACTATTAATTGACTCTTAACTGGTCTCCCTGTTTCTGTTCTTATGGGTCACATCATGTCACTTGCCTGCTCAAACCCTCCAGTGGCTTTTCGTTTCATCCAGGGTAGGACCCACTGGCCTTTAACCATCAATTATCTTCTCCTCTCCCTTGTTTTCTTCTTCACACTGGACTCCTGGTAGTTCACTGATCCTACGAGGTGCGCTCCTGCCTCTGGGCCTTTGCCTGTGCTCTTCTTCTGGTGATCTGTATGGCTTGCTTCCTTTCTTTCGGTAGGTCTTTACTCAAATCACTTTGTTGCTGTGGCTTTCTGTGGCTAACGATCTAAAATTACTATTTCCACCCTTGTTTCATGCTTTATTTTCCTCCTTAGCAGTTCTGTAACAGGCTGTGAATTTTACTTATTTCTACTGATATTGTTTGTTTCTGCCACTAGAATGTAA
This sequence comes from Bison bison bison, assembly GCF_000754665.1. Lineage (NCBI taxonomy): Eukaryota > Metazoa > Chordata > Mammalia > Artiodactyla > Bovidae > Bison > Bison bison. Next base: position 9,658,489 of record NW_011494717.1, read on the forward strand.
GCTCCAAGTGGCAGGGACCTTTGGCTGTGTTTTTCATTGCTGTATCCTCTGCCTTTAGGGAAGTGCAGAGGCACACGGTATAAAACCAATAAATATTTGCTGAGTGAATAATTTTAAAAAACGGGTGATACATGTCATAAGAAATAAAGACTAGTGAAAGCATGATTAACAAGTGTCTAAAAAAATTCATCCGTTATTGGGTTTTCATGGGAATCTGTCTTTGGTGGAGCTCTAACTTAATTTTCCACAAGAACAGACTTGATTTCTCTTATCTTTGCCATTTGGAACTTCAGAGATGATTGTTCAAGAAGGAAGAGAATAATTAAATAAATACAGGTGGGTAGTAAATAATGTTCATTGTTTGCCATGTTGGATGAGCTAATGATTTTTAAAAATTATTAGCACACAGAGCTTACTATTCATAGTGGACTGAAATTAGAAATGAAAAAAGCTGCTCATTGATTGCATTAGCAGTGTCTGGCACCCAGTAATGTAATATATAAAGTGAGTTAGACTTGGATACTATCCAAGAGGGCTTAGTTACTGAAGTAGTTTCATTTCTAAAGTGATTCTACAGTACAGGCATTGGTGTCCAGGTTGGTTATAGTTAAGCTTAGACAGAAACTAAGAAACAGTAATGGAGATCCTATCTTTAGACCTGAAAATAATAAATCTTTAGTTGCTATTCCTTGCCAACTTACAAAGTAAACACTTAATGAATGCACAGACTATAAGCCCTTAAATGAACTGTAGATGAAAAGGGCAATAAATATGTGCCAGAGCTAGCGGTACAATGATATAATGGAAAGATAAAGGTTGAGAAACCCAGGTTCCCACTGACTGGCTCTATGATTTGGGGTGAGTCATCTAACCTCTCTTAATTACCTCATCTGTAAAATGTGGAGGATGGACTGATAGGCTTCAGTGGTCCTCCAAGCTCTACATATTATAAGATTTTTTGACTTTAATCACTGTGGTAGGCAGAATTATGCCCCACCCCCACCTCAAGAATGTCTACATCCTAATCCCTAGAACCTGTGAATATGTTATATTACATGGCAAGGGGGAATTAAGGCTGCTAATAAGCTACCTTAAAATAAGGAGATTATCCTGAATTATCCATTTGGGCACAATGAAATCACAAGGGTACTTAAAATGTAGAAGAGGGAGGCAGAAGAGTGAGTGTGAGAGTGAAGCTATGTGAGAAGGGCTTCACTGACCATTACTGGATTTGAACATGGATGGGGAAACAATGGAAACAGTGAGAGACTTATTTTGGGGGGCTCCAAAATCACTGCAGATGGTGACTGAAGCCATGAAATTAAAAGACGCTTGCTCCTTGGAAGAAAAACTATGACCAGCCTAGACAGCATATTAAAAAGCAGAGACATTACTTAGCCAACAAAGGTCCATCTAGTCAAAGCTATGGTTTTTCCAGTAGCTATGCATGGATGGGAGAGCTGGACTATAAAGAAAGCTGAGTGCAGAAGAATTGATGCTTTTGAACTGTGGTGCTGGAGAAGACTCTTTAGAGTCTTCAAGGAGATCCAACCAGTCCATCCTAAAGGAAATCAGTCCTGAATATTCACTGGAAGGACTGATGCTAAAGCTGAAACTCCAATACTTTGGCTACCTGATGCAAAGAACTGACTCACTGGAAAAGACCCTGATGCTGGGCAAGATTGAAGGTAGGAGAAGGGGACAACAGAGGATGAGATGGTTGGATGGCATCACCGACTCGATGGACAAGGTTTGGGAGTTGGTGATGGACAAGAAAGCCTGGTGTGCTGCAGTCCATGGGGTCGCAAAGAGTCGGACACGACTGAGTGACTGAGCCAGTTACTGAGCTGAAGAGGCCATAAGCCAGAATGTGAGCAGCCTCTAGAAGCCAGAAAAGGCAAGAAAACAGATTTCCCTTAGAGCTTCCAGAAAGGAATGCAGTTCTACAAAAGACTTGATTTTAGCCCAGTTAGACCGGTATCAGACTTCTGGACTTCCAGAATTATCAGTATTCAATTTGTATTGTTAAAGCCATTAGGTTTTTGGTAATTTGTTAATGGAAGGGATAGAAAAATAATACAAGCAAAATTGGACCCAAGTTTATTACAGATGCAGGCTTTAAGTAAAAATCCTATACTCAGGTATTCTGTAAAGATCTTCAGAAGTAGCAATAATCAGAAACCATGAGAAGCCTGTTAGAAAAATTGTGGGAGAGTATATGTGTGTGTGTGTCCATGTGTACACTTGCGCTAAGTCACTTGAGTTGTGTCAGACTTTTTGTGACCCCCATGGACTGTGGCCTGCCAGGCTTCTCTGTCCAGGGGCTTCTCCAGGCAAGAATACTAGAGTGGGTTGCCATGCCCTCCTCCAGAGGATCTTCCTGACCCAGGGACTGAACCCTCATCTCTTACATCTCTTGCATTGGAAGCCGGGTTCTTTACCACCAGCACCACCTGGGAAATTTACCAGCAATTCATGTGAAGAATAGAAATCTGGGTATCTTATAAAGAAAAGAAAATGTCAAGAGAAGAGAGATCAAAGATTATTCACAATGTAAGAGTTTCTTCTCTGGATCTCACTGTACTCATCTATAAGTATAGGGAAGGACTGGGATAAATAATCTCTAAATTTCTCTAGCTCTGAAATAAGCTTTTAAATGCTGATAGATGCTAACATGGGCTTTTGAGACCCTCCCCTCCCCAAAGTTTGAAGAGTATTCATTTTAGAAAGTAACTATAATTGTCTTTAATGTGTAATAGTCAAGCTTCACAGAAAGCTCTACTTAGTTTAACAAGGAGGGGGCTCTGAATTCTAACCCTGACATTCTTATTCAGGTAGATTGCATGGGGAACTTGTTCAGCTTTCCTTCTCTTCTGTTACTTCCCCTATAGAAGTATGGTAAAATTTTAGTTAGATGGATTTTCTAAAGAATGAATTATTTCAGATGTCTCAAGGTTTAGTCCTTTATGTATTGAATAACTAAACTTTAAATATATTTGATGGAACTATATCTAAAGTAAAACTCATGCCTCATTTTTATATACAATTTAATGATTACCATATTCCCTTCTCTTGAAAAGAGTCATGACTAATAACATCAATTACTAGAGTAATGCTCTAGACAGCAGTTGGCAAGCTATGGCCTGCAGGCTGTTTGTAAGGTGTGCTGCTGCTGCTGCTATTGCTAAGTCGCTTCAGTCGTGTCCGACTCTGTGTGACCCCATAGACGGCAGCCCACCAGGCTCCCCCGTCCCTGGGATTCTCCAGGCAAGAACACTGGAGTGGGTTGCCATTTCCTTCTCCAATGTGTGAAAGTGAAAAGTCAAAGTGAAGTCGCTCAGTTGTGTCCGACTCTTAGCGACCCCCATGGACTGCAGCCTACCAGGCTCCTCCATCCATGGGATTTTCCAGGCAAGAGTACTGGAGTGGGGTGCCATTGCCTTCTCCGTTGTAAGGTGTAGTTTTTTATATTCTGTACATGTTAAAAAAAAAAAGGTGTGTGTGGGGGATATATGACCTTAGACCCTATGTGGCTCAAAAAGTCTACAATAAACATTATCTGGCTCTTTGCAGAAAGGTTTGCTGACTCCAGCTCTAGAGAAAGATGTGTAGGCCTCTTCATCAAATGTCCAAAACTAGACTGAACTTTCTTATGTCACTAAACAAAAAACATTCATCTTGGCACAAGGTAGCTCAAGTATTTGTGGAAAAATAAAGGCTCCAGGCATTTTTTTCTTTTGGCTGAGCTGCAGGACTTGTGGGGTGTTTAGTTCCTGAACCAGGACTCCAACCCCAGGTCCACATCAGTGAAAGTGCAACAGTTCTGTCCACTGGACTGCCAGGCAATTCTCCAGGATCTTGGCATTTAAAATTCTTCTGTTGCTTGTTCATACACTCTCCTCACTTTCAGGGTTTTTTTTTGTACTTACTACCTGCCCCTGGCAGTCTCTCCCCCTTTCTAATCTCAGTCTGGAAATTTGATAACCTAGCTTATAAACATTGTAAACGATGTAAGATTTAGTCAGTTATGTGAATACCCTAAAACTAGTTTTTAAGTAAATCACAGGTGGTTTAGTGCAGGGATTTGGTGACTAATTTTGCTGGTCCCAAGACCTTTATACTTATTTCCAGGTTCTCAGCTGTCCTTTGAAAAGGCAAGGTGTCAGGACAGATAAGGTCTTACTGTAGTGTGATCATTTTTTATTTTTATAATATAAAAATAGCAGTATATCTGAAAAGCCACTCACCAAAAAATTAAACTCAAGCAATCTAAATGGTAGGATTTTCTTGGAACATTTTTTTTTCTTTAAATAAACATTACTTTTACAATCAAAAAGGCGATTTCATTAAAAAAAAAAAAAAAAGATATCTTGTAACGATCTCTCCATCCAGTCTCACTGCCCTAACTCAACAATTTTCATCTAGCGTATTTTGTTTATTCAATGACTTTAAAATGGTTGTATATACTGGCTTTTTAATTTGACTCACATTTGGTTTGCCATGGGTAACCTATGGTTACTCTTAACACTGAAAAATAAGCGGTAAATATGAAATGCAAGAAAGCTGACAATCAATATGGTGAAAGATGACTGCCTAAAATTTTGGCTTCGGCTCCACCCATTTTTCTACACATTCACACATATAATACCCAACCTGGATAGTGTTACGGCTCAAAACACTTTCCTCCATTTAGTGTGCAAAAAACAACTCTATTAAGTGGGCACATTCTCGGAGATAAAATGACTTGGCCAAAGTCACTCGGCTAGCCAGGGAACAGGTTTAGCAGCGTAGTCAAGAAAATAGGAGCAGGTCTTTGGAGGCGCTCCTAGTTAAACGAGAGCTTTCACTACACGCTGGCCTTTATGTTCCCTCATCTGACAATGACCTTTACAAACTCAAACCTGCCTCTTCTACCCTATCGAGGCACGTGAGGCGGGCTGCGGAAATCTGTGGGCTAGTCGCTCAGTTGTGTCCGAGTCTTTGTGACTCTATAGACTGCAGCTCGCCAGGCTCCTCCGTCCATGGAATTTTCCAGGCAAGAATACTGGAGTGGGTAGCCATTCCCTTCTCCTGGGGATTTTCCCGA
>NW_011494717.1:9663674-9664046 GCF_000754665.1 Bison bison bison
CCGGGTCTCCCGCACTGCGGGCAGATTCTTTACAGACTGAGTAGCTCACATCCCAAGTCAACACTCCATCCCCAAAGCCCTAGTTCCAAGGCAGAGAGGAGAGAGAGCACAGTTCGCCCCTCGCTGGAGGCGCAGCTTCTGCGCGCTGGTCCCGAACTAACCTGACCAGGTCGGTCATGCAGGAACCCACCACCACCACCGCCGCCGTCTCCGCCTCCTCCTCCTGCCACTGCCTCCCAGGGTCCCCAGACGCGGCCATTGCTCAGAGTCGGCAGTGTCCAACCTGGACGCTGCCCTTTAACCTTTGCCCCACCCCGTAACCAGAGACGCCGCTCCCACGTTCCCTAACGACGCGGGCCTTCCGGACGCCCG
>NW_011494717.1:9664337-9665088 GCF_000754665.1 Bison bison bison
GGTTTACATATATCCAGGGCTCGCCTTCTCTTCCTATAGAGAAGGCCCCTGTCCCAAAGATGCCCTACTCATTCCCGTCACCCTGGTCCCCTCAAGAACGAGCCCCCAAGGCCAGAGGCTGCTCTCTCTCCACACCTAGCCCGCCCCCTGGTTCCTGATTAAGCTCAAGACTCTTTGGTTTTTCCTGCCTGATTAGGGGATCTTACAATTTGGGAGAAGGTGTCCCCTTTTAGAGCGGGGTGGTCATTCTTTGGGTTCGAGCTGATTGTTTTTCTTGAATGCTGCCCCTTGGAGAAATTACTTCCCCTGTGTACTTCCCTCGTGCGCCGTATGACGTCGACGTGACGCATCAGGACGCCACCCCTTTCCGTTCCATGACGTAAGCTGGGCACGTGTTTCCGTGTTTGTCATCCCATCTTAATTGCGAGAAGGTAGACGATGCTTTAGACGTGTTTGTATTCCCCAGACTGCCCATTGAAGTACCTCATGTGACCCTATCTTGAGGCAGCAAAGCTCTGTAAAAATTGTATTTCTGCATTTCCTTCTGTATATTACACGTCAAAATCAGGAAATAGAAATTTCACAACTAGCTTTCAAGGGAAACGGGCCACAGTAAATTGTTGCCTATCTGGGAACGATTATTGTGCTTTGTTGTGTAAAAAATACTACTGGGAGATGATCCCACATCTGTGTACCCCGCTCAGAAGCCAAAGAACGCTATTCGGTGACCTCTGATTTTGGAGTCAGGCTT
>NW_011494717.1:9665203-9669489 GCF_000754665.1 Bison bison bison
AGAGAAGTCACAGCAGCTGTGCTTGTAACATTTTAATGCTGCATAAAATCTTGCACTGTCAAAAGATAGTATTATGGCTGTTCAGGAAACAAAGACAGATTCATTCCTTCAGGTGTCATTCTAAGGTCATGACAGTTGTTGAATTGGATGGGGTGTTGTCACCTTAAGTATAGTTTGGTTTCTGGAGCAGGTTTGTTCCCTGTAGCATTTTACCTAGTGAATCACTTAGGCCAGCTTCAGCAGTAGGCCAACATTAGTCTAATTTGTTTCTATTTGTCAAGCAACCGTTAGTCTAAATTCATGACTTTTTTATTCATTTTACTAGATGTATACTTTTTAAAAAAACAAATTCACTTTGATGCTTTTCTCTTTGGTATTTATTTGAGAAGAAGTTAGGTATAGTGGACTTTGAGGGAGATCTGGATTTAAATTCCAGTCCTGCTTGGTAGGTTTGTGACTTTGATTAAGTTACTTAGTCTTGCTCAACATTAGTTTTCTTATCTTTGAAATGGGAACAGTAATATTAAACAGAGGATGAGTTAGTTGTTGGGAAGTAAATGAAATTTCAGCTAGAGATGGGTAGTATAGTGCCTGATATTCAGTAGATTTTGAGAATGTCTTGGTTCTGTTTCCATTTTTCATAGAAATGAGTGATGAAATAATAATAGGTATTATGGGAAAACACATGGAAGAATAATTTTGTAGTGTAGGTAAGGTCCTTTTGCTTTTATCCAAAATGACTATTTCTGTTTTGCATATGATCTAGATAAGCATCCTTTCAAGAACTGTGACATCAATAAGCAGAAATAAAAGTGGAAATGTTGCAGAAATAGGAAAAAAAATAGACTTCAAAGGGATAATAGGTCTAGTATACTATTCAAAGACAAATTGTAAGTTATGTCATCTGTAAAATGGGAATTCTAATATATGCCTTACCATCCAGAATTGTGGAGGTCAAGTACACTAATGTTTATGGAAGCTCTTTATAAGTGATAAAGTGTTACAAAATGTACTTGATTTTTATGACTGATAATACAGTGCATTAGATGTTTACTCTTATTTTGTGATGACATATTGAAATGGTGGTGGGAGGCCATCTGTTAAGTGGTCAGAGGAGGACCTTGTTTTATATTTGCAGAAAAGATGATTTGAACACTAAAGTATAAAGCTTTTTCTACTTCAGAGATACTTTTGGGTGTCATCAGTATGTAGGGTCACAGTGGGTTTTTTGTTATTATTTGTTTTTATGATTGTTATTTATTTTTTTGCCCTTTATTACTCTGAAATGTTTAAAATGGGTACTAGTTTTCAGCATTTATCAGGGAGCTGTAAATCCTCATAGGGCATAGTATATGAAAACTAGAATGAGCACATCATTTACTTGCAATTGTAACTTGCAGGAAATTAATTTGCTTTTGATGTGGGATTATCCTTTCAGATTGAGGAAGAAAATGATCATTTAAATTGACTTATTCACCTCTTAAAGTGGAGGCTTTCATTTAGAAATCTATTAAGAGGAATTCATGTACTCCCTCCACCAGCCCCATGGGTTTCCAAGTAATTTAGAGATGATTTATTGGTTTTACTTTTGTATTTTCAAGTGTAAGAATTTCTTAGTGCCTTAGAGTCAAAAACTTTTAGATCTATGATAGTTTGTGCTGCTTAATATCTGGATAGGTGTGTGTTTTCATGATTTAATGGTTACCTAGATTTTTGCTACATCTCACATATGCTATTTTCTACAAGATTTTTTGAGGGCATAATATCTTTTCTTCATATCTAAATATTTCTGTAGCTCTTGTCTCCTTATTCATCTTTATTAAAAGATGCTTCTTGATGCTTATGGTGTACTAGGTACTTCTGTTAAACACTAGAGAGTCAAGACAGTTCTGCAGGGAATAGATCACTAAGCAGGTAATTATACTGTGGAGGGGAAATAAGAAAGAGGTGTATCAGTAAATACACCTACAGGTAAATACCTTGTAAGTAATAATTGCAAGTATATTTGCTTCTTCTGAAATTTTGCAGTTTTATCAATCAAGTTCTTTCTCTTTGTGGGGACACAGAGGGGGGGTCTCCTAACCTAGCAGCATGTGTGTTTTTTTGTGTCAGGGGAGAGGATTGTCAGTAAACCCTTCTTGAGAAGGAAGGACCTGCCAGTTGTAAGACAGAGTAGGGCAGCTTTTAAGTAGAGTGTGGCAGCACAGAAACTGGCTTTGAAAAGGGGGAGGCAGTTAGATTTCAGGGGTTGCTGCTCCTCCTGCAAAGTCTGTGTCTTGAGTAGGCGAGCAATAGTGAGCTAGGCTCTTTTGGAGGGTCAGTGCAAGAGGCTACCATAAGACAGGAGATGAGGTATCAAGCAGGAGACACTTCTGTGTACTGCACCAGTTTCCAGGAAGGTTGTTATTCTAGTTCCTTTGGATATTCTGATCATCATTCTTTCCTTCTTCTTTCAGTGGTGATTTGCAAGGCAAGTTAAAATGTCTCCAGAAGTGGCCTTGAACCGAATTTCTCCAATGCTCTCCCCGTTCATATCTAGCGTGGTCCGTAATGGGAAAGTAGGACTGGATGCTACAAACTGTTTGAGGATAACTGACTTGAAATCGGGGTATGTACCAGAACCAATTCATCCATTTCCTCATAACAGACCTTTCTCACCAGGCTTGTAAAAGTTGAACACCACAAAAATTCATCAAGTCATGCCCTTATGTGTTAAGTTGGTTTTGTCCAGTTGTTGACATTTTATGTTTCAGGTTATTTAGTTGTGCTGTGGGCCATTGCCTCATGATCAGAATGGTGTGTGTGTGTGTGTGTGTGTGATTAAGGCATATCTCTTTGTTAACAGTGTGCCATGTGGTTTTTAGCTAGTGTGTTTTTCATCATTGACTTGTTTTCTTGTTCTGTGTTCTGTGATTCAGTATGCACTGTAAGAGTTGGGATTTGAGATTGTGAATCTGACATTATTTGATAGTCTCTCCTAATAGGAAAATTATAATTGCTAGTCCAAAATGAGTCATTTTTCACAATGGAGTTGAAACAGTAATATCTCATGCCTAGAAATGTTGCATTAAAAAAAACCAACTTTTTATTTGGAAATAGATTTACTTAAAGAATAGTTACAAAAATGCTACAGAAAATTAATGCTGTTACATGCTGATAATTGTTCTATAAGTCTTATTTGAATTTTACCAGTTTTCCTGTTAATGTCCTTTTTCAGTCCAGAATCCAATCCATGATACAGATTGCATTTAGTTGTGATGTGTACCTTATCTTCCAAATCTGTGACAGTTCTTGTCTTTCATTGTCTTCCATGATTTTGAAGCTTTTAAAGATAGCATTGGTTAGTTACTTTGTAAAATATTGCTCAATATGGGTTTGTCTAATGTTTTCCTTTTATCAGAGTGAGTATTTCTCACTCTGATACCCGCCCTCAGTATTACAGAAGGGATGTATGATTTTCAGTACATCATTAAGATTGTGTGTACCAGGTTTTGCCACTGTGAAACTGATTTTCCCTTTGTAATTAGTAAGTACATTGTGCAGTGTGTTTGACATTGTGCAGATGTTCTGTTTCTCATCTTACTTTTGTCTGTTAATTTCAACCTCCATTAATGGTTCTTGCCTGCAATAATTGTTATAGTAGTTCTTGGATAAGAGTGATTTTTAATTTCCCTTTTCCTCCTATACTTAGTCATTTAATTCTTCTGTAAAGAAGCATTACCCCTTCCCTGCCAATTATCTGTTTATTTTTATCAGTATGAATTTTGAGGCATTTATTTTATTCTTAGAGTCATAATCCTCAATGAACTGTGTTCATTAATTCTTTTGCTCAGTTGTTCTAGCCTTTGTCATTGGGAGCTCTGTCAAGTTGTCTTTGGAGCATATCCCCATCATTTTTTGAACATTTTCTTACTAGAGATACTACATTCTTGATTTAGCTCTTCTTTTAAAAGGTCTTTTATTTTTACTTTCTACAAATCTTGCTGTTTTCTGACTAAGCTGAAGACCTGGATATAAGTAAGACAGAGAAGACTAGGTTAGTTGGACATTTCATTGGAATGGTACTATGCTTTTTAAGTAATCAGTGGGTAGGGGTTTCTTTTTGAGGTGATGAAAATGTTCTAAAATTAGTAGTAATGGTACATGACTCTCTATTATTCTAAAAATGACTGATTTATGCACCTATAAGGATGAATTTTATGGTTTGTGAATTATCTCTCATTAAAGTTGATATTAAAAAGACAAACCTGTGTACCCAGGGTTATTTACTGGCTTTAAAGGGTAAG
>NW_011494717.1:9670001-9670988 GCF_000754665.1 Bison bison bison
CAAAACAATGGCAGAGTTAGAGAAAATAGTTTTTTTTTTTGGTGTGTTGCTTTTGGCATTTCCCTTTCTTTTAGACCAGCAGCCAACTGGTGGCTCAAACTGTAAAGAATCTACCTGCAACTCGGGAGATCTGGATTCAGTCCTTGTGTCTGGAAGATCCCCTGGAGAAGAAAATGGCTACTCACTCCAGTATTCTTGCCTGGAGAATTCCATATATAGAGGAGCCTGGAGGGCTAGATTCTATGGGGTCACAAAGAGTCGGATATGACTGAGTGACAGACACTTTGATTTTTCAGTCAGTTATCAGAATTGGGATCCATGTTTGGAATTTCTCTTAACTCAAATGTTTAAAATGAGGAGACTAATTTTTATAGATCACAAGAGCCAGTATTGTTACCATAAATAGCTACTTGCTCTTGAAGAGATGAGGTACCAGGGTTTTTGTATTCTAGGTCTGACTCACAAAAGGACGAGTTAGGCAAGAATCTATGCAAAGTAAGTTGTTTTTTTTTTTAAATTTTAAATAGCAATTCACTTTTCTTTCTCTTATGGTAACTAAATCTCTCTACCTTATGTAAGATTATGTGTGTTTCCAAATTCCATTGCTAGGCTGTCAGTATCAAGGACAGGATTCTTATTTAAAATATTTTTATGCCTCTGTATAAAAACAAAAAATATTTTTATGCCTTGAGAAACCTGTATGCAGGTCAGGAAGCAACAGTTAGAACTGGACATGGAACAACACACTGGTTCCAAATAGGAAAAGGAGTACGTCAAGGCTGTATATTGTCACCCTGCTTGTTTAACTTATATGCAGAGTATATCATGAGAAACGCTGGGCTGGAAGAAGCACAAGCTGGAATCAAGATTGCTGGGAGAAATATCAATAACCTCAGATATGCAGATGACACCACCATTATGGCAGAAAGTGAAGAGGAACTAAAAAGCCTCTTGATGAAAGTGAAAGTGGAGAGTGAAAAAGTTGGC
>NW_011494717.1:9671088-9739113 GCF_000754665.1 Bison bison bison
ATGACACCACCATTATGGCAGAAAGTGAAGAGGAACTAAAAAGCCTCTTGATGAAAGTGAAAGTGGAGAGTGAAAAAGTTGGCTTAAAGTTCAACATTCAGAAAACGAAGATCATGGCATCCGGTCCCATCACTTCATGGCAAATAGATGGGGAAACAGTGGAAACAGTGGCTGACTTTATTTTTTTGGGCTCCAAAATCACTGCAGATGGTGATTGCAACCATGAAATTAAAAGACACTTACTCCTTGGAAGGAAAGTTATGACCAACCTAGATAGCATATTCAAAAGCAGAGACATTGCTTTGTCAACAAAGGTCTGTCTAGTCAAGGCTATAGTTTTTCCAGTAGTCATGTATGGATGTGAGAGTTGGACTATAAAGAAAGCTGAGCGCAGAAGAATGGATGTTTTTGAACTATGGTGTTGGAGAAGACTCTTTTTTTTTTTTTTTTGGAGAAGACTCTTGAGAGTCCCTTGGATTGCAAGGAGATCCAACCAGTCCATCCTAAAGGAGATCAGTCCTGGGTGTTCATTGGAAGGATTGATGTTGAAGCTGGAACTCCAATACTTTGGCCACCTGATGCGAAGAGCTGACTCATTTGAAAAGAGCCTGATGTTGGGAAAGATTGAGGGCAGGAGGAGAGGGGGACGACAGAGGATGAGATGGTTGGATGGCATCACTGACTCAATGGACATGGGTTTGGGTAGACTCAGGGAGTTGGTGATGGACAGGGAGGCCTGGCATGCTATGGTTCATGGGGTCGCAAAGAGTCGGACACGATTGAGCGACTGAACTGAACTGAACAGAATGCCTCTGTAAGTTCTACCATGGTGTCTTTCTAATGTAGTAAGTAAAGGTTGAATGAATGAATGCATTAACTGTTTTCCCAGAGCAGTTGCTCTGTTTGGGGATCAGAGTAGTTTGGACATGTGGTTCAGAACATGTTTGTTGGTCTGAGAGTTGCTCACTTAAATTCTGTTATGCATAATCCTTTTAAATGACATTCCCTGACAAATGAGTTGGTTTTAGAGATTATGGTCAAGTGTGTTACAGTACCGGGTTTACTTTTCTAGGTGGAATTTATATTGAGACCTGGAGGGGCTGAATTTTTAATGTTAGGGAATTATTCCTTGAGCCTACTGAACGTTTATTAGCTCTCTGCCCTATATTAATTTGATCACAAGCATGTGTTATTTGTAAAACGCTATATTTTGTCTTTTTTTAGTGATTTGCTAATCTCAAAGATGTCTAAGTGTTCCACATTCTGGAATGATGCCTGAGAGGAAAGCAGGGGAGGGCTCACTGCAACCTGTGACAGCTGAGCCTTAATATCTTTTTTCAGCACATCACAGTGACTCAACCTTACTGGCACATGGCTGTGTTTGGGGCATCTGCTATGACATCTCATCCACCCACAATTACCTGTTGCATTTTTTGGGTCCATGTTCTGAATTTCATTACTTAGTTAAAAATAGATACTCAGGGTAGTTGATTACTAAATGGAACAGTTTTGAAAGATGAGTGTTGTCGGCTTTGAAGACTGATCTCAGATTGGCTGCTTTACTCTCTAGCTGGCAGGCTGAGCTTCTTTAGCCTCATGTCTAGAAGGGAGTTGCTGCCCCGAGAAAGTGTTAGTTGCTCTGCTGCTGTTGCTGCTAAGGCGCTTCAGTCGTGTCCGACTCTGTGCAACCCCATAGACGGCAGCCCACCAGGCTCCCCCGTCCCTGGGATTCTCCAGGCAAGGGCACTGGAGTGGGTTGCCATTTCTTTCTCCAGTGCATGAAAGTGAAAAGTGAAAGTGGAGTTGCTCAGTTGTGTCCGACTCTTAGCAACCCTATGGACTGCAGCCTATCAGGCTCTTCCACCCATGGGATTTTCCAGGCAAGAGTACTGGAATGGGTTGCCATTGCCTTCTCCGAGTCGCTCAGTTGTGTCTAACTCTGTGACCTCCAGGTTCCTCTGTCCATGGAGTTCTCCAGGCAAGAATACTGAAGTGGGTAGCCATTCCCTCCTCCAGGGGATCTTGCCAACCCAGGGATCGAACCTAGTTCTCCCACACTGCAGGCAGATTCTTTACCATCTGAGCCACCAGGGAAGCTTCCCTGAGAGGCAGTAGTTTAATTTTGAAGATGAGCAACTTAGTTAACAATTTAACTATCTAGCTGTTCACTTGGTTTTTCCATTTTACTTGCTTTTCATACTCTTCTGTGATCTTCTTCCTTTTTCCCTGTGCATATTTTTATACTTTATTCATTATGTATAAATGTATCTCTAAATAATATGTAGTATTGTTTTATATGTTTAAAAAGTTTATGCAAAGGATACCATACTGGATGTATTCTTCTGCAACTTGCTCATTTTGCTTAGTGTTAAATTCATCAGATTTATTGATAATTACATTTAACAGTTCTCGTTCTTTCATTGCACTGCTGTATCATATTCCATTGTCTGAATATGTCTCCAATTTTTTAATTCACTCTCATGCTGACTGACTTGTATGTTATTTTGAGTTTCTTTTGACAAAGCAAGCCATGATGAACATTGTCCCACCTTTGCTCAAGAAGATATTTTGAGATTATTTTCTGGGGCAAAGGTTTTTGAATTGGGTATGGTTACCCATTTTTGGTTGTAGAATCAGTGGAATGAGTCACCCCAACATTTAACAACTGAATGAGAAGAGAATGGAACTATCAGAATGTGTCACACTTAATAAGAATAAGCACCATTTTGTGAATTTTCCTTTGAGTTGTATGCTTGAACTGGGTCACAGTATAAAATGTATGTGATGATCAAAAAAGTTTGAAAACTACCCCTTTAGGGTATATTCATAGAAATGGAATTGCCAGCTTTTAGGGTATTTGGTATTTTATTCCATTGGATATTGCTGGATTGTATCAATTTCCTTCTACCAAAAATGAATGAGAGTTCTCATTTTTCTATAGCTTTCACAATACTCTGTGTTGTCAGACTTAATTTTTTGTGAAGCTGATGGATGTGAAGTGGTATCTCATTATGCTTTTAATTTGTGTTTCCCTGATTACTAGTGTAGTGAAGAATCTTTTCATTGATTTCTTCTTTGGGAATACCTTTGCTCATCTTTTGGGCTTCCCTGGTGGCTCACATGATAAAGAATCTGCCTGCAATGTGGGAGACCTGGATTTGATCCCTGGGTTGGGAAGATCCCCTGGAGAAGGGAATGGTTACCCACTCCAGTATTCTGACCTGGAGAATTACATGGACAGAAGAGCCTGACAGGCTGCAGTCCGTGGGGTCACAAAAAGTAAGACACGACTGAGCGACTTTGACTTGCCCATCTTTTAAGTGGATTGTTTATATGTGTGTATGTGTGTATGTGTGTGTATATATATATATATATATATATATATATAGAGAGAGAGAGAGAGAGAGAGAGAGAGATCTTAAAATGTTGTTTATGTAGTTTGGATACTAATCTTTCAGCAGCTACATATATTACAATCTCCATTTAGTTTGTGGTTTATGTTCTTAATTTGGTACTACTGATATCTAACAGTTTTAATTTAATGAAGTCATTCATCAACATTTTCCTTTTTAGATTTGTTCTCTTGTGTGTGTGTGTGTGTGTGTGTATTTGTAAGAGAGAGAAAAGAACCATTTCAGGAAATTCTGTCCTACTCAAAAGTTACATGTCTTTCTCTCAGAAATTTAAAGTTTTCCTTTTTGGATCTTTAAATAGGCATCTATTTTTCTATAAAATACGTTGTAAGATAGGAGTATAGTTTTTTCCACCAGTGGATAATTGGTTGTCTCAGCATCATTTATTGAAAAGCTCATCCTTTGCTTGTGGCTCTGTAATGCTGTGTCTCTTATTATGTCAAGTTTACATTGCACATGGATCTATTTCCAGGCTTCCTGTCCTGACCAGTCAGCCTCCTTGTCCTTGTGCTAGTTTGTGCTATATTAACCATTACAACTTTATAGTGTATGTTGTGATAGCTGGTAGGAAAATTTCTCCTCATCCATCTTGTTCTAATTCTTAAAACTTGTCTTGCTTAACCATATATCCTAAATACTCTTTTTTATAACCTCATTTATTTTGTTTGTTTGTTTGTTTTTTGGCCACGCCATGCGGTTTGCAGGATCTTAGTATCCCGATCAGTGATTGAACCCAGGCCCATGACCGTGGAAGTACTGAGTCCTAACCTCTGGAACTCCAGGGAAGTCCTTCACTGAAATGGTTGCATATGTAAAGAATCTGCCTGCAGTGTGGAAGACCTGGGTTCAACCCCTGGGTCAGGAAGATCCCCTGGAGAAGAAGACGGCAATCCACTCCAGTATTCTGGTTTGGAGAATTCCATGAACAGAGGAGCCTGACAGGCTACAGTTCACGGGGTCTCAAAGAGTCAGACATGACTGAGTGACTTGCACTTTCACTTTTCACTTTCACACTGTTCTTTAAGGATATACCGTAATTCACTGAACAAAACTCCTTCTTTTTGACTCACTGAGAAAGGAAATGAAAGGAAACTGACTTGGTGAGGGGCTAATTGAGAATTGACTATCAGGAAAGCTCTCTCTGAGGAAATGACATTTAAGGTGAATCATGAAAGATGAGAATAATTCAATGTGAAGACCTGGGGAAGTTGTTGTAAAAAGGGAATATCATGTTCAAAGACAGGAGAAAGCTTCCATGATCAAGGATCTGCAAGGCCACTGTGGTTGGACTGTAGGGAGGGAGTGGGAGAGGGATATAAGGTGAGATTCTAAAGATAGTCAGGGGCTAGATTATGCAGAGTCTGGTGGGCTAAATTTGGGAACTTGGATTTTATTCTGGGTGGAATGAGAAGCTATTGAATGATTTTAAGCAGAGTGACATGATCTTATTTATATTAAAAATATTACTGGTTGTTACATGGAAAATGGTTTGTGCAGGATAAGGTAGAGTAGTTAGCTGTCCATTACAATAGACCAGGTGAGAGATAATAGAGTCTTGGAATATGGTGGTGCCAGTGGAGATGGAAAGAAGTGAATGTATTTATAAGTTATTTAGAAGGTAAAATCAAGAATATGTTGAATTTGGGTTTTGAGAGGGTCAGGAATGACTTCTTTGTTAGCTTAAGTGGGTAGGGTAGATGGTCATGTCATCTGCTGACATGGGAAGGTGAGAAGATGGATGGAGGAACTGCTTTAATCTGGATTGATTGTGGTCTAGGTCTGCCAGGCAGCTCTCATTGTATCATGTATCATTCCCTTTACCTCTTTCCTGTGTTGAATCTCATATCTTACTTGCTTGTTTTACCTTCTAGCTTTGTTGGAGCAAGTACTCCAGTAGCATCCTAAGAAAGAGAGAAGAGGAGGTTCCTTTTTGAGTTCTTGGAAGTCTAGAAGTGTCTTTATTCTACATTAAACTTGGTTGATAATTTGGACAAGTACAAAAGTGTAGGTTGCAAGTTATATTCCCTGTGAAATTTGGGAGGCTTGATCTTGGGGACTCCTAACACATATTGTAATTTTATGGATGGAGTATTCGCTTTTCTGCAGGGATAGTAATTGTAGTTTTTTTTTTTTTTTCAGTTGAGGTATAATTGACTAAGTGTTTAAAAAACACTTCTTCTTTACCTTGTAGTATCCCTATTTTCTCTTTCATCTTGGTAGCTTTCCTTAAACTGATGATTCTTGGCTGTCCATGTCTATTAAAGAGTGTGAGGTTCTGAAATGTGAAACTGAAGCTCTTTGAGCGTAGGTGGGCTTGTCAACTACTGAGCCTCACTGCAGTGTTATCAGGAAGTGTGGTATTGTGGTTTATATTTATCTCCTATATATTTGGTCTTCATCCACAGTTTGAGGCTCATAGCTCCCCAATTCCTTGGAATTTCCTGAATGATAAGAGCAATGGGATAACATTTGGTCTCTTGTCCTCAGTTCCTGAACCTGCTTCAGGGAAGGTGACTATTCGTTCCCACCCAAGGTTGGGAGCTGGCCCCTTAGATTGTAGTTTTACAATATTGACTATTCCTGCTACATATTATTGAGTATACCTCTTCAGGAATATGGTCAATTTCTCTTCTTCACATCTGTTTTTGTATCTGTGAATAAAAGTTTGTGTTTTCTTCATTTTGTTCCTGCACATTTACTGTTAACTTATTCCTAGGTTGTTTATTCTTTGTTGTGCTATCAGATAGAAATTCTTAGTGGTTTTTTGGCATATATGAAAGCTAGTACAGAAGTTAAAGTGAAATCAGGAGATGTTTGAAAAATTTAATAATTCAGAAATCTATTATCAGAATACTGAAGAATACTTAGGGAGAATTTGGAGAAAGGAAACATAACCGTGAACAGTCTTTGCAACTTTGTCAATTATCATATATTATGTTTGTGTTTATTTCTGTATGAGTTCTATTTCATTAGTCTTTATATCTGTCTTTATGCCATTACCCACAGTTTTGATTATAGTAGCTTTGTAGTTAATTATGACAGCTCAAATTGTGAGAAACCAAATTCTGTTCTCTGTTTTTTCTTTACTTTCTATTTTCCAAGATTTATTTCTTCGTTTTCAAGTTGTTTTGTCCAGTCAGGGTCCTTTGTAATTCCAGATGCATTTTAGGGTTAGTTTTTCTACTTCCCCTTCCTCCAATAATGTTGGCATATATAAAGTTCAACTGAAGGTGTAGATCACTTTGATTAGTTTTTTGTTTATGAGGGAAAGTCAGTCTTTTTAACAAACAGTGCTGAATAAACTTCACATCTATATTCAAAATAAAGAAGTTACCCATTAACTTATATCACACACAAAACCACACACACACACACACCAAAATGCATCAAAGACCTAAGTATACAAGACACAAATATGAAACTCCTGGGAGAAAAACTAGAGGGAAGGCTTCAGGATATTAGATTTGATGTTTCATAACAAGCACAGGCAGAAAAATAGATAAATAAATTTTGTCAAAATTCAGAATGTTTTTGTATCAAAGAAATTATCAAGAGACTGAAAAGACAATCCACAGAAAGGGGAAAAAAACTTTGCAAATTGTATTTCCAATAAAATTGAATAGCATGGAACTTCCTGGAAACACCCTAAAAATCTAATTTTCAAATTGCTTGATTCACCAAGGTCTCTTGGTGATCTTTATTTTTTATTCCTTAATATGTTCATAATTAAACTTTTGATTATCCCTGCCTAGTGAAAAAAAAAACAAAAACATAACCGTGACTGGAAGAGCTGAAGCATGGCTGGGGAGTGGGGCTGGGTGGGCACAAGCCAGAAGTCAGGGTGATGGGACTGGAACCCTCTGAGCCATCTTTAGAGGTGTTGGGTAGCAGCATCATATAGTGGTGAGTATGCAGGTTTTTCAGCTGGTGAGGTCTGAGTTTGAATCCTGACTTTACTGCTTAGTAGCTTATGACCTTTGGCAACTTACATACCCTTTCCGTGCTTTTTCTTACACAGGGATGATGTTAATAATTATCTTATTAGGTAGTTATGAGAAGGCTTGTGGAGCCCAAGGTGCTGCTATGGCTTCCAGTGGGGCTGATGTGAACATTTTTGGCTGGGCAAATGAAGCTCCTGAAATGCCAGATTACATGGATGATTGGCTTGAGGGCATCTACTGCCTCATCACTGATAGGAATGCTTTTCGAAAGAACTTAGTTTGGGACTTTTTGCTGTGGGAATGTGGCTCTCCAGGAGTTTGAGTGACATTGATCTAATGGTACCTCAGCTTGGGGTGTAGCCAAAAAAGCACATAGAACCTCTGTGCTGTACTCGAACCTTCTAGAAACAGAGCCTCCAGTCTATGAGTGTCACAAGAACTTGCCCAGAGGGGCACCTTTCCTCCTCTGCCTGATTTGCTTTCTCCACAGAGTCTACTCAGAATACCATTCTCTGGTCAGCAGTCAGGTTTCAGCTACAGTGTTGTTTTCTGTAAAGTTCTGTACATGGTTTCTAAGTTTCTGTAGGGAATTATCTTTGCTCCTGTCCTGTGGAATGACCTAATGGTATTTTAACAAATACGTGAAATAAAGACTACTCATAAAGATAAAATAATTATAGAGATGAAATGAGATAACTTATGTAAAGCACTTAGAGTAACTTGGTCATAGTGCTCAGTAAATGGTAGCAACTATTGTATTACTATTGTTATGTTACATATAGTATAAATATATTTTTCATAGTTTATATATTATATATATTTATTATTTCACTGTATTATTGTTGTTTGGTAGTTGGTAGAGTCACACTGGCATTCCAGAATCAGGGATTCTGTGAAGAGTGAGTGTCCATGTGAGTGGTATAAAGGAGGATAATAAAACCCAGGTGATTTGAGCAAGCTAAGAACTCACACATGTATAACAGAGATCAGAAATCATAGAGCAGAAAAGCACAGGAAAGCCAGAGACTTTTGTTTCTAGGGTAACTTTCTGTAACTTTCTATCTTGTTCATTGCTTTTTGGAGTTCTATGGAGGGAGGAAAAAGTGTGGCTAACTGAGACCCAGCAGGGGGATATATTCATTTGGAATATTTGATTATGTTGAAGAATGGATGGGTGTGAAGATACAAACTTTTTTTTTTTTTTTTTTAAGCAGATGGAGCCTAACAGTTTTAAACAGCTGTTAGAGACTGAATATTACTTGTCTGAGCAGAGACAGCAACAGTTTTTAGCAGAGGGTTAATAAGCCTGCCTAGCAAGGCCTGTTAAGATGTGTGCAGGCTAGATTAGGGAGCTCTGTTGGAGGGTGGAGAGTTAGTGTGGGGAGTGGGTGGATGGTGGTGAGGATATTACAGAGCAGATCTTTGGCCACGGTTCAGGGTGCTTATCGGGAGAGGGCAATGGCAACCCACTCCAGTACTGTTGCCTGGAGAATCCCATGGATGGAGGAGCCTGGTAGGCTGCCATCCATGGGGTCGCTAACGGTCGGACACGACTGAGCGACTTCACTTTCACTTTCCACTTTCATGCGTTAGAGAAGGAAATGGCAACCCACTCCAGTGTTCTTGCCTGGAGAATCCCATGGACGGAGAGGCCTAGTGGGCTGAGGTCCATGTGGTCGCACAGAGTCAGACACGACTGAAGTGACTTAGCAGCAGCAGCAGCAGGGTGCTTATCTAGGTACCGAAGCATCTAGAAACCTAGTGAACGGTGCATGGTGTTGATGTTTTGAGTGCTGTCACCATGTTCAGGTCATCCTCTAGGAATTAGTCCTTGAGCTGTTTTAACCATTAGAAGCACATCCTCCTCTGCCCCAGCCCCATACTCTGTACTTGTCTAAGATCTTTGTCCTGAGCAGCCTGCTTCTGATCATAATAGTATACTGCTGCTGCTGTTGCTGCTAAGTCACTTCAGTCGTGTCTGACTCTGTGCGACCCTGTAGACGGCAGCCCACCAGGCTCCCCCGTCCCTGGGATTCTCCAGGCAAGAATACTGGAGTGGGTTGCCATTTCCTTCTCCAATGCATGAAAGTGAAAAGTGAAAGTGAAGTCGCTCAGTCGTGTCCGACTCTTAGCGACCCCATGGACTGCAGCCCACCAGGCTCCTCCATCCATGGGATTTTCCAGGCAAGAGTACTGGAGTGGGGTGCTATTGCCTTCTCCGATAATAGTATACTACAGTAATACAAATAATGTCAATGAAACAGTTAATGGGTCTTTTTAATGTTTCAAAGAGCTGTCATTTATTTTATATTTTGTACTTAGGATTTTTGGGGAAAAAGTCAGAGTGGTGATACTGTCTTTGACCCAGTGAACTCTGCCATCACTAGCCTTGGGAACTTTTGCTAGGATTCCACAGTCTTCCCACAGAGTCTGGGGTGGTGAGTGCTAGGATAAATCTGAGTCTGGAGTTTTAGATGATTGTTAGTCTTGGGCTTTTTGTGCGTTATAGTGACTTCGTTTCAGGGTGGCTTCTTTTGGGTAAGGGGAATAAGTAGAGGGAAGTAGCCAATTTAATGTGCGAAGGAAAGAACAGAAGATTCATTTAGTCAGTTCCTGGCTCTACTTTGTATTGTTCAAGGGAACAAAAAAATCACTCCTACCCTTATTTTTGTCCTCTGTGTTATGTGCAATTTTAAGGTAGTATTTTTTGACTAGTTTTTGTTTAATTAAAATGAAAAATTTGTAAATTGCTTGATTAAAGTGAGGCTCTTTCAATACATGCTAATAGGCACGTCAGTTTGTTTTAGGGCTCCAATTAAGTGTTCCTGTGCCATCACTTACATGTTAAAGGACCCCTTATGTCCAAGTAACACAGCCCCCTTTTTAAGCTACCATGTTGTTTGAATTATCTTGCTTTTTGATGCCATGGTCTTGAGAAATAATTTTGTAATTTTCCTTTCCAGGGCCACATTTCCTGAGTCATTTAGTTATCTTTCTAATGGCATGTTATGAAAGTTGTTTTTCCCATTGACCTTGCTTCTCTTGACTTTTTGAAAAACGTATCCCTTTTGTTTTCTGAAAAGGTTTTTTATCTCAAACTTGGCTCTTGCCAACTTATTGATAAGAGATCTTGAATCAAGTAGAAGTTTTGGGAAACATTTTGATGTTCTACCATTAAGTAGATATACTGTCCTCAGAAAAATTGCTTGTTTCATCTGTAGACACATTTGTAGCCTGCTAACACTTCTTCAGTTAAAAAGGATTATTTAAAAATTTTTGTGTTTCAGTAAAGTATGAACATGTAGGTTCAATTTGGGACTTAGCACATACTTTGTTTTTAATGTGGTGAAATATACATAACATACATTTACCATTTTCACCATTTTTAAGTGTACAGTTCAGTGTCATTACATACTTTTACATTAAACAAGAGCTGCCCATTCCGCCCTTCCCTCGGCCTTGGCAGTCACCATTTTATTTTTTGTCTTTGAATCTTACCACTTGAGGTACCTCATGTAAGTGAACTCAGGAAGAATCTGTCTTTTTGTATCTGGCTTATCTCACTTAGCATAATATCTTCAAGTTTTACCCATAGCATGTGTCAAATTTTTCTTTTTTTTGGCTTCATCTTGAGGATCTTAGTTCTTATAGGATCTTAGTTCTCTGGTTAGGGATAGAACCTGGGCCCTTAGCAGTGAGAGTGCGGAGTTCTTACCAGGGAATTCCCAAGATTTTCTTCATTTTTAAGGCTGAATATATTTCATTGCATGTATATGCCACATTTTGTTTATCCACTCTTTCATAGATGGACATTTAGGTTGCTTCTACCTTTTGGCTATTGTGAGTAATGCTGCTATAAACATGGGAGTACAAACATCTGTTTGAGTCCCTATTTTCAGTTTGGGAATATACCCAGAAGTGGAAGTTCTGGATTATACGATAATTTTATGTTATCACCATACTGGTTTCCATAGTGTGCTTTATGTTCAGTCACTCAGTGGTGTCTGACTCTTTGCGACCCCGTGGACTGTAACCTTCCAGGCTCCTCTATCCATGGAATTTTCCAAGCAAGAATAGTGGAATGGGACACCATTTCCTCCTCCAGAGGACCTTCTAGCCAAGGGATCACACTGGTGTCTCTTGTGTCTCCTGCTTGGCAGGTGACTCTTTACCACTAGCGCCACCTGACTGTTCCCACAGTGGCTGCTGCCTTCTGCATTGCCCCTAATGCACAGGATTCCAGTTTTTCCACACCCTCACCAACACTTGTTGGTTTTTAGAAAAAAAAAATTTTTAAATAATTTCCAAATGTATATGAAGTGGTATCTCATTATGGTTTTGATTTGCATCTCCTCAGTGATGTTGAGTATCTTTTCATATGCTTATTGGCTATTTTATATATCTTCTTTGGAGACATGTCTGTTCAAGTCCTTTGCCTATTTACATTTTTTCATTGATGTTGTCTAGGAGTTTTTTATGTATTCTAGATATCAAATTCCTTATCAGATATTTGATTTGTGAATATCTTCTCCCACTCCAGGGGTTGCCTTTTCACTCAGTTGACAGTATCCTTTGACGCATGAAGTTTTTACTTTTGTTGAAGTTGAGCTTATCTGTTTTTTCTTTTGTTGCGTGTTCTTTTGGTGTTGTATCCAAGAATTTTTTTTTTCTCTTTTAAACCAAGAAGTTATTGCAGAATCCAGTGTCATGAAGTGTTACCCCTGTGTTTTCTTCTAAGAGCTTTATCATCTTAGCTCTTGTAATTAGGTCTTTGATCCATTTTGAGTTTTGAATTAAATATTTTAGGGTATGGCGTAAGATTAGGGTTCAACTTATGTTTTTCTTTGCCCATGCATATCCAGTTTTCCCAACACTGTTTGTTGAAAAGACAATCTTTTCCCTATTAAATGCTTTTGGTACTATTGTTGAAAATCATTTGATTATATATTCAAGGGATTATTTCTGGGCTCTCTGTTCTGTTTAGTTGGTCTGTATGTCTGTCTTTATGCCAGTACCACACTCTTGAGTCCTATAGCTTTGTATTAAGGTTTTTTTTTTTTTTTTTCTGGCTTAATTCAATCTGTATTAAGTTTTGAAGTTGGAAAGTATGAGACCTTCAACTTTGTTCTCCTTTTTCAGGATTGTGTTGGGTATTTGTGAATCCCTTGAGTTCCCATTTGAGTTTTAGGATAGCATTTTCTGTTTCTGCAAAAAATGTCATTGAGATTTTGATAGAGATTGTGTTGAATGTATAGATTACTTTGGATAATATCAATATTTTAACAATAGTAAGTCTTCAGTGAACATAGAATGTCTTTTCATTTATCTGTGCCTTTAATCTCTTTCAGAAATGTTTTTTTAGTTTTGAGTATTCAAGTCTTTTGCACCTTGGTTAAGTTTATTCTTAGGTATTTTATTCTTTTGATACTATTATAAATGGGTTTGTTTTTGTAATTTCCTTTCCAGATTATTTATTGTTAATATATGGAGCTGTAACTGAATTTTGTGTGTTACTTATGTATTCTGCAACTTTGATGAATTTATTTATTAGTTCTAACAGCTTTTTTCCTGGTGGAATCTTTAGGGTTTTCTAAATGTATGACCTTGTCATGTGCAAACAGAGGTAGTTTGCTTCTTTTTCAGTATGGATGCCTTTTATTTCTCTTTCTTGCCTAACTTCTCTAGTTAGGACTTTCAGTACTATTTTGAATAGAAGTGGTGAAAGCAGGCATCCTTGTCTTGTTCCTGACCTTAGAGAAAAGGCTATCAGTCTTTCACCATTTTTTTTCCCCTTCAATTTATGCTTTGATTTAAGTCTTTGGCCGAGAAGGCAAACTAAATTAAATACTGTGAGGAAAGCTACAACAGTACTGAAGTTGTGAACTTATTTTTGAACTGTAAATTATTATGAAACTAGCTTCTGTAAAAGAGGCTGCCCTGATTTATTATTAGCCAGAATAATAGCAAGGGGAACACCTTCATAGTTTTACAAACAGTTGAGGTTCTTAAAACTCAAAGAGGCTTTTTTTACCTTTCAGTCTGTGCAAGCACATAGGTTTGTGTCCACACTGTATTTTTAGCTTTATGGTGTAAATGTGGCTGAGAACATACTGTTCTGTGTAGGACTGAGGGATACAGTCAGGAAAAATAGAGGGGATGAATGTGTTGACAATTTGGGCTGCATATGAGTGGCTTTTAGTGGACTTCTGTCTATAAAATAGTCACAACAATAGTAGCAACAATAGTAGCAATAATAGTAACAATAATCTTGGGTAGGCAAGTTAGGTATATAATCTCCTGCACATCACATCACTGCATAAGGTGTAGATATTAGCATCCTCTTGTTACAGGTGAGGAAGCAGTCCTGAGAGGTCAAGGTAAGGGTCTCAAGCTGTTACATGGTAGAACCAGGATTTGACACTAAGTCTCTGATTTTACAGCCCTTTTGCTTTCCCCTGAATTTGTTGTTTTTGTTTGATTTTAGTTATGCCACCATATCTTTAGTATGGACCTTGATTCATTGTGGTACCAAGAACGTACCAGGTGATAAATGAAGGTACTGCATATATTTTCTTTGGTTGGTTAATTTGAACTCTGAGGTGATGTCACTTGTCTCGCCTTCTCCTTTCTTAGCTCTGTCTGTCTGTGCTTGCTTCTCTTTAAAGGCTAGAGAGGGCTGTGCTGAAATTGAGTCAGGCCTTTGTGTCAGCGCTTCTTTAGAGGGAGTGGAGAGCCTGTTATCAATACACTTGCTTCTAGCTAGAATAGAAGCCCTTTAATTGAGAATTAGTGACCTAGAAAATACTGTTCCTTGTTATTATTACTGTATTAGTGTAGACCAGGCTGGGATTGGTTAACTCAAGCAACTTTATATTGAGCATGTACATGCTAAGTCCCTTCAGCTATGTGTCTTACTCTGTGTGACCCTATGCACTATAGCCCACCAGGCTCCTCTGTCCATGGATTTTCTCAGGCAAGAATACTGGAATGGATTGCCGTTTCCTTCTCCAGGGGATCTCTCCCCAACCCAGGAATTGAACCCTTGTCTCTGGTGTCTCCTGACGAGATGAGTCTTTGCCGCTGAGGCGAGTCTTTGCCACTAGCGCCACCTAGGAAGCCCCAAAGTGTTAGTCTCAGTCTGACTCTGCCACCTCATAGACTATAGCCCACTAGGCTCTTCTGTCCATGGGATTCTCCAGGCAAGAATACTAGAGTGGGTAGCCATTCCCTTCTCCAGGGGATCTTCCTCACCCAGGGATCAAACCTAGGGCTCCTGCATTACAGGCAGATTCTTTACCATCTGAGCCACCAGGGAAGCCCTCTTCTATTGAGCAGTAAGGACAGTAATATGATAAGAGCTGTTATCATTAATAATGCTATCATTACAAGTGCTTTGAAAGATATTATCACATTTGATCCTTACAATAATCTCTTAAGGCAAGTGAGGTAATTGAGAGATTCAAGTAAGTTAAGTGACTTGTTCAGGATCATCTAGCTAGATGATACCATCAAAAGCAGGTCTCGCCTCATTTTCTCCATTACAGGATCTGCCTTTTTGCTAATTTCAAGCATGTATATACATACACACACACATACACACACTCAGACACACATAAACTTGAAATAAATGTATATACACACATGTATTTGTTGCCTCAGAGAAGGCAGGCTTCTCATCTGGCATCACAGCTGTGTCCTCAGTGCCTAGAATAGGACCCAGCCCAGTAGAGGAGCATTAAGTATAAAGCTGGGAATCTGAGAGTGGATTTCATGGTTCCAGGTTCAGAACCACATCACAGTTGTCTCCTGGGGTAAACAAAGTAAGTCATTAGGATCTTGAGGTTCTAATGATCCATGAGGGCATCATGGGTCAAAAAAGTGGCTAGTTGTTGCTACTGCTCACTTCTCCTGGACATTAAAGTTTTAAGCTCATTGATTTAAAAAACTTTTATTGAAGTATAGAATACATTCAGAAGACTACACTGAATCAAATGTGAATATAACTGTGAATTTTCACAAACTGAACACATTTGTGTAATCAGCATCCCCCAAAATGGAACATTACCAGCTCCTTAGACATCCTCCTGGCGCTCTTCCTTCTCCATCACACACAAAACTACTATCCTGCCCTCTAAAAGCATAGATTAGTTTTGCTTTTTTTAAAAAAAAATTTTGGTACAAGTAGGATTTATATTCCACAAGATACCATTTTGTGTCTGGTTTCTTTTGTTCAATGTTACATTTGTAAGATTCTACATTGTGGTGGATATATTGATTCTCCTGGCTGAGCAAAGAGTATTCCATTATTTGAACACATCTGTTTATCTCTTTGGCTGTTGGAGGATATTTGGGTAGCTCCTTGTTTCTGTCTTTTAAAAAGAAAAATTATTTAATTTTTGGCTCTGCTGGGTCTTCCTTGCGACATGGGCTTTTCTCTAGTTACAGTGACCGGGGGTGCTCTCTAGTTGCTGTGTATGGGCTTCTCTTTGCACTGGTCCCTCTTGTTGTAGAGCACAGGCTGTAGCGCTAGTGGGCTTCAGTAGTTGTGGCGCTCAGGCTTAGTTGCTCCGCCACATGTGGGATCTTCCCAAACCAGGAATCGAACCTGTGTCTCCTGCATTGGCAGGCGGATTCTTTACCACTGTGCCACCAGGGAAGCTCCTAGTTTTGTCTTTTGTGAATAGTGCTGATGTAGACATTCTGGTACATGTCTTTTGGTGAATGTGTATAAACATGTTTGAATCCTCCAGATTTTAAATTAAGAACTGTTCATTAAGTAGAATAGATATTTAAAAATGATTTCCATTTCATATTGTATCTAAATAAGGGAGGAGGTTATGGAGGGAAAAAAGAAGGGCTGGAAAGGAGGCAGAAGGACAATATGGGGAGATTAAATTGGGAGAGGGAAAGATCAGAGAGAAGAAAGGGTGAAGAAAACCAGAGGCCAGTATCCAGACATTGAGAAGGGTTCCTATGTAAAGGGAGCTACTGAAACAGACCCCTAACCCAACCTTGAGTGTGGACTTCAAGGTTACTTTACTTCTTTTTTATTTTTTTCAAGGAAATTAAAACATTTTTTTAATTATTTTTATTTGTAGGATAATTGGTTTATAATATCGTGTTGGTTTGCGATACATCAACATGAATCAGCCATAGGTATACATATGCCCCCTCCCTCTTGAAATTCATCTCTTTTTAGTCTCATCAACTCTTCTCAGAGGCTATTTGATTTCATCTACCCATTTCCCTCCATCTACGTTGTCAGCATCAACTCTTATCTAACTAGTCTCTTCATAAGTGCTCTAGGTCTTCTCTGTAATTCTAATGAATTTAAGTTAAAAATAAAAAATAGATCCTGTGACTCATTCAGAATTATTGAACAGCTTCCCTTTGCTCTTAGAATAAAATCTCCAAATGCTCATTGATTTGCCATGTGGTTGGGCTCCTCTCCCCTGTTCTGCCTTATCTTGTGTTGCTTTCCTCCTTGTTCCCTTCCCTGAGCTTCACTGACCTCTCTGTTCCCAGCAGGCCCCAGACCCTTTTCCAGGTGGGGCTTTTGCTCACCTTCTTCCTTTTTCTGATTCATTCTTTGCCATTACCGATTATCTGATTTTTGTAATGCTTTAGATTTATCTTGCATGCAGCTTTTTTTAGTTTCAGAGGAGTCCCCGAGCCCCTGTCTGAATTAGATCTCCTGGCTGTGTTCTTCTGTAACATGTTATTTTAGCACTTACTGCCATTTGAAATTATGTGCACAGCTGATTATTTAATGCTGTGTCTTGCCAGACTTTTAGCTCTGTGAGGGCAGGCACCATGCCTGTTTTGTTCAAAACTTAAAACCCTGCAGATGGCACAAAGTAGGCGCTTGGTAAATACTTGTTGAAGCTCTAAGAAACTGTGCTGTGAGTGGAGTAATCTCAGTGGCTCACCTCTGGGAAGTATTGCTTGTACTGTCAAAGTGCCACTAAAGGAATGTTGATCAGGACTGAATGCCAAGTAGGTTAAGTGTCAGTCTACAGCATAACAGGTACTGTATGACTGTGTTATACCTGCATTCATGTGTAAACAGGTACTATATGACTGTGTTTACCTGCATGCATGTGTGTGTCCTAAGTTGCTCAGTTGTGTCCGACTCTCTGCGACCCTATGGACTGTAGTTCACCAGGCTCCTCTATCCATGCAATGCTCCAGGCAAGAGTGTACTGGCATGGGTTGCCATGCCCTCTCCAGGGGATCTTCCTGACCCAAGCATTGAACCTGGGTCTCCTGCATTGCAGGCGGATTCTTTAGTGCTGAGCCTTCAGGGAAGCCCTTATGTATACCTGTGAATTTCTAAGTGTACACAGGAAGGTTTGGAAGGATATTAAACAAACTTTTTTCAGTGTTTAACTTAGGAAAGGGAAGGAGTGTGAGCAGTAAAGGGATTCTTGGTACTTTCATTTCCATATTATTGTAGTTTTTTTAATAGTAAAAGATTTTTTTTTTGCTTGTGTTTATTTTAAAAAAAGGTAGATTTGGCTTAAGAACAGTTTCTGCTGTAGGAGCCCAGTGGGATGAGACAGTAGCAGGAGATACTTGTCTTAGTATTAAGAAATGGAACTTGAGGAAGAATGAAGTTCTCGAAAAAGCGTATTTTTCACTTTTTGCTTTTCCTGGTGTAGGTTTATCATCAGGATTATTGTGTGAGTATATATTTTATATTGTAATAATGACAGAACTTTCAGTAGTATTCCTGGAAAGAATATAAAATTTGTTTATTATGAATTGAACAGTGGATTCAGAGCTCTAAATAGACAATATCTTTTTGTATATCTGCCTGTCTTTTACCATAAAGAAATGGGTGATAAATGTATTTAGCATTTGTGAATAGTATAAAGCTCTCTTTTCATTGGCTTTCTTTGTCTTCAGTAAATCCATGAGGAATGTTTTTATAATCATCCCTTAAAATTTATGTGTATATATTTTAAAAACATGTGAGGACATAAGTCTCAGAGAGGTTAAGCAGCTCATTCAGGGTTACTTAGCTGATAAGTGGTGGAGGATAGGACTGGATCCCAGGTCTTCTTTATCAGATGTTATTTATTTTTCATGAAAGCATTGGCCAGAAAAAGATAAAAATCACTTATTAATACAGTATGCTGGGGAACGGGTGTTTTGACCATCTACATTTGTGAAACATCTTTATATATGACACTAACAAAACCCATTTACTGGATAGATTTTAGAAATTGTTAGACAGTTGGGACTAAAACTTAAACATCAGAAAGAGGTCAGTAGTTGAAGTTATTCAGAAAAAGCTGTCTGAAATAACATTTTCTAGGCAATAAGTTACTACAAATGAGCTAGCTCTCAGCATTTTAGATAATTTGACAAGAGTTTGTAGATGTCTACAAATCAAAAAGACTATGGGGAGAGAATATAATTTTATAGTTGAAACTGGAGCAGAAGTTAAAAACATGTAGTTTTTTTTATTAAGACTGTCACTGATTCTTTGACCTAAATCTCAGGCTCCTTCGTAGTTCCTTTTTTTTTTTCTTTTGCTTTTTTCCATTATTCAGGTTATTGAACAGTTGGAAGCTTAAGTGATATTGCAAATCTTAACTAAAAGTATGTAATTATTGGCATCCTGGAATTTTCTTATAGTACAGCCTTGTATATTTATTCAACTTTTCCTCAGAGTAGTATTGATCATATTTTTGTGTAATAAAAATATCTTCGGGAATTGTTTGTTCTTGGCAGGTTTTTATAACTACAGCAGTTCCCCTCCTCTCCTCACTTTATCCACGAGAGATACGTTCCAGAAACCCCCAGTGATGCCTGAAACTACAGATAGTACTGAACTCTACATATATGGTTTTCTTTCTCTACATACATATTTATGATAAAGTTTAATTTATAAATTAGTCACAATAAGAGGTTAACAACAATAATAACATAGACCAGTTATAACAATGGGGCTTCTTGGGTAGCTGAAACCGTAAAGAATCTGCCTGCAACGCAGGAGACCTGGGTTGAATCCCTGGGTCTGGCATATCCCCTGGAGAAGGGCATGGCAACCTGCTCCAGTATTTTAGCCTGGAGAATTCCATGGACAGAGGAGACTGGTGGGCTATAGTCCATGGACTCGCAAAGAGTAGGACACGATTGAGCAACTAACAAACACACACAGTTATAAAATATACTATAAAAAGTTGATGCTTTTGAACTGTGGTGTTGGAGAAGACTCTTGAGAGTCCCTTGGACTTCAAAGAGATCCAACCTGTCCATCCTAAAGGAAATCATTCCTGAATATTCATTGGAAGGACTGATGCTGAAGCTGAAGATCCCAATACTTTGGCCACCTGATGTGAAGAACTGACTGTTTGGAAAAGACGCTGATACTGGGAAAGATTGAAGGCGGGACGAGAAGGGGGCAACAGAGGATGAGATGGTTGAATGGGTATCACTGACTCAGTGGACATGAGTTTGAATAAACTCTGGGAGTTGGTGATGGACAGGGAGGCCTGGCATGCAGTCCATGGGGTCGCAAAGAGTCGGACACGACTGAGCAACTGAACTGAACTGAACTGCAAATTAAGTGCCTGCAGTGTGTCTCTCAGGATATATTGTGAGCACCCTTTTTCATCTTAGGATGATGTGAGACAATAAAATGCCAGCATGATTAGGTGAATTGAGGTGAATGACGTAGGAATTGTGACTTGGTGTTAGCTTCTCACGACCTGACCATTTGTCAGAAGGAGGATCATGTGCTTGGGGTGATCCTGGATCATTGAATCCTGACAATGTCAGTGACTGGATGTCAGGAGCAGACTTCGTTGATTGTTGGGAATTCCTTATGGGATGGCCGAAAATTTCATCCTGCTAGTCAGAAAGGACATGCAACTTAAAACTTATGACTTGTGTATTTTTGGAATTTCCTGTTAATTCCTTTGGACTTTGACCATTGGTAACTGAAATCTTGGAAAGGGGAACTGCATTTAAGGGGGGACTTGTTGTTATTGTTGTTTAGTCACTAAGTCATGGCTGACTCTTTTGTGACCCCATGGACTGTAGCCCACCAGGCTCCTCTGTCAATGGGATTTCCCAGTCGAGAATACTGGAGTGGGTTGTCATTTCCTTTTCCATTAAGGGAGACTCTATATGTATTATATCCATCTTTGTACTTACTTGTGTAAGAAATGAAAGAACATGTAAGTCAGGAAAGAGAGTTCTGGGGACCAAAATAGTTCAAATGGAGAATTGAGAGTCCAGGTAGATTGGCAGAATTGCAGAGGTATCAGATCTTTAATCATGAGTTCAGGATGCAGCAGGCCACTACTTCAGGAGTGGAGGCCTAGGATTTAGACTTGAGCGATACTTTCTTTAGACTTTCTAAAACATTGTGACTTGCTGCCACAGATTCTGCCAGCAGTCATATTATAAGATTGGGTGATTTCCTTCAAACTGGATCTCAAATTACTTAATATCTTTTTAAAAGGAATGAATCCAAGAACATGTTGGAACTACATCTGGATACAAATGAAGTAGTGTTACAAATTCTGAGCAGTCAGATAATCTGATGATAAATTATAAGCAATGAGCTATATTGATATTACTGTCAGTTTAGCAGAGATATCAAAAGAACACTTGGCAAGGAATAAATTAATAGTGTTTGTTACTATAGTGGGAAAACCAAAGTGAGTGGAGGGACTGGGGGACTTCAAAGTAAAGCAGTTTATCTTTATAATCAAAGACCTTCAGCATTTAATAAAGGATATTTAGCTAAATGTTTCTCAGTTGTCTTTGGTGAAGGACTAGAATTTTAAAAAGCTTCCAGTCTGTCACCAAGTCCTACTTTTATAAAATATAATAAAAAGGAATTAGTAAAAAAATGAAATTAAAAAAGACACATGAAATACAAGGCATGGCTTTTTTTATGTTAAACTCACCAGACTTAAAACTGCACTTGTAAATTGTTATAAAATTTTCCAAATTCTTACCCTCAGTATCTATTCTTGTCTCATCATGGATTAGTAATAGTTTGTAGTCTAGTACTGGTCCATGGGTCTCACTTTGAGTATCACTGTTCAGGGGGTTTCTGCATTCTAACAGTCTAAGAACTGGCCTTTTCAGAATTCTGAGCGGTGAGACGGTGGTACACTAGTGATAAGTAATTGCTAGCTACACATGGGATAATCTGAGATAATTTTTTTCCTTTTTAAACAAATACAATAGAAAAATATGGTAGGAGGTTGTAAGAATGCAGACTTCTCTCAAAATTACTAAAGTTTTCAATTAGTGGGTCAGTGAAAACTGAGAGCATCCTTACTTTATTTATGTTTTCTGCATATAGACCAAAGAAGCATGACTTTTGAGTAAGGAGACAATGTTTACAATATAGTTCTTTTTTGGGAA
Source organism: Bison bison bison (assembly GCF_000754665.1). NCBI lineage: Eukaryota > Metazoa > Chordata > Mammalia > Artiodactyla > Bovidae > Bison > Bison bison. The sequence continues at coordinate 9,692,837 of NW_011494717.1, forward strand.
ACCTTCTTACTTTATTCCTGTACATTTTAAAGACTTTTTTTTTTTCTTTTTGCCTGTTAAAGCTATGTATAGATTTATATTTTCTAAGTAGGTAAACATCTTAACACTATGCCAGTGACTTGGGTGGTAATTCAGTTTTTCTCTCCTTGTAACTGATGAAGGTTTTTATTGACTGGGCTAGGCACATTTTGGAGAAGGCAATGGCACCCTACTCCAGTACTCTTGCCTGGAAAATCCCATGGGCGGAGGAGCCTGGTAGGCTGCAGTCCGTGGAATTTCGAAGAGTCGGACACAACTGAGTGACTTCACTTTGACTTTTCACTTTCATGCATTGGAGAAGGAAATGGCAACTCACTTCAGTGTTCTTACCTGAAGAGTCCCAGGGACAGGGGAGCCTGGTGGGCTGCCGTCTATGGGGTCGCACAGAGTCGGACACGACTGAAGCGACTTAGCAGCAGCAGCAGCAGGCACATTTAGTCAATTTTTATTACACTATTTTTTGTTAAAATATTAACATTTGCTATTTCAAGTTCGTTTAATGTAGTTCATGGTAGAATTTGTTTCTTTATAAAAATATAGTTGTAAAGAGAAAAACAAATATATTAATGCATATATGTGGAATCTAGAAAAATGGTACAGATGAAAGTATTTGCAGGGCAGAATAGAGACGCAGATGTGGAAAACGGTCGGGTGGACATGGAGGGGAGAAGAGGGAAATGAACTGGGAGATTGGGGTTGATGCATGTGCACTGCCGTGTGTAAAACAGGTGGCTGGTGGGATCCTGCTGTATAGCACAGGGAGCTGAGCTATAGCGCAGAGCCATGCTCTGTGATGGCCTTGATGGGTGGTATAGGGGGCAGGGAGGGAGGTCTAATAGGGAGGGGCTGTATATATACATATAGCCGATACACTTTGTTGTACAGCAGAAACTTACATAACATTGTAAAGCAACCATATCCCCCCCACCCCCCGCCAAAAAAAAAAAAAAATTAAGAACTGGTGTTGGCTTTGAGGTCATATTATAGTTTAACATTACCTTAATCTAGTCTGGAGTTAATAGAATTTAAGGATTGGAGGCATTAAACCCTAACATCCACCATGTGATCTATTAGCCCCTCCTGATGCTTCCTTGCTAAATACCTACTCAGGCTGTTCCTTAGTATCTCCAGTCACAGGAAATCTCGAGTCCCAAGGCTACTCACTGGGCACCTGTGCTGTTAGAAAGTACTTTTGTGTCACTTCTGCTTACTGACACAGTAAGGAACGAACTTAATCAGTCCTCCACGTGACAGCACTTTGAATAAAGGAAGGTAGCTGTCGTGTATTGTATTCTTCTCTTCTGTAGACTGGCATATAACCTCTGCTTATACCCTATGATTTGTGTCCTTTTACCATTCTTGTTAGCTTTTCTGAAAGTGATCCAGTTAATCTCTCTGCTTCTTAAAGTGTAACACCTAGAACTGAGTGACTTATTCGATGTTTAGCTTTGACTGCTGTGTAGTATAGTACTGTTGTCTTCATTTTTCTGGAAGCTACATTCTTGGAGGTTGTTTTGGACAGAGCTTTGGTAGCAAACCATTTGGTAGGTTGTAATCCATTGGTGTGTTATAAAATCATGTTAGTGGGTCTTGATCCATATTTTAAAAAATATCAAATACGATAGAATTGAATAAAAAATTTCAGTGCATTTCATGTAGTATTATAGCAAAAAAATTTTCAATTTATGTAGACACATACACACGCTTGTGTACACTTGTATGTGTACATACTCAGCACATGTGTGTGTATTGGGTGGTGGTATAAAGTGGTGACATGTAAGTTTCTTATTGTGTGTCAGAAACGTGTGTATGTCTCTGGTCTTGACTTGAGGCTTTCTTCCTTGCCTCTCTCTGAGGGCTGCTTCCGGTCTCTTCTGGCTCTGCCACCACTTAGATCTTCCAGCTGATACTCTTTGTTCTGCCATAGGCCCTGCTGTGCAACCTGAGGGGCATCCTGGGCTCCATTTGAATTGGCACCTGGGGAAATCCCAGCTCTGATTCAGTCTCTGCACAGTGGGACTACTTCTGATAACTTTTGTCTGTAGATTAAAGAAGGCGTAGTAATGAGGTGAGGGGGTACACTGAAGGTTTTTTAGGTGGTTGCTTTAAATTCTAAAAATTATTGCCCAAGTGAAATTAAGGCTTTAATGAAAATAATGTTTGAGACAGTCTTTCCTTCTCCATATTTTTGATTTTGCAGTTGTGCAAAACTGTTTTGTAGTACTTTTAATGGTGAGTACTTATTCTGTGCCAGAATCTGTTCTAAGTACTTTATCTGTATCATGTCAGTGGATCCTCATAACAACTCCATGAAGTGACTGTCATCCCCCTTTTACAGATGAGGAAATTGAGGAAGAGACAGACTATTTAACTCACACAAGGCTTTACAATTCATGGTGTTTAACTGTTATATCCCTGATGGCAAGCTAAGGAAAAAATCCTCTAAAACAACCTAACAATGTAAAATACATGGATAGTGTGTTTATCCCATTGCCCTGTAGTTCTTGATACATTTATATTAATATTACTAAATCTTCTCATAATCACTTAGAAGAATTTGAGAATTAAAATTTTTTTTTTCATCTTTGGAAAGCACCTCTCACCAACAGTAGTGGGAATCCTTTAATGACACTGCAGTCTGTTAATTCCCCCGCTTCCCTTCTTCTCTGCTCTCCCATTCTATCCTCCATTTTTATCTCTGCCTTGTCTGTCTCCACTGCAGTTCACTCTTCTACTTTTTGCTTGTTGTTTTTTCTTCTCTCTGTCCCCTGCCAGTTTCCCATCTGTTTTTTTCTGTACCTTCCCTTTGCACTGTTCATGTTCACTCAAATTTATTTATTTTTTATTAGAAAAGCATATATTGAGCAGCTAGTAAGTGTAAGGCACTGTGGAGATACAAACATAAATAAAATGAGCATCATGGAAAATCAGTGAGAGAAAGATCAAGGCTCTGCTGGTTCATTCCCTTGAGAATCTGAACCACTGCAGCCTGCCAAGATAAACACTCTCCAGTCCTTTCTTGTAAGGAGCAGGAATTGAGATTGAGATCTAGATACATAGGATATAAATGATACAGAATATAAAGCCGAGTTCCGAGAATAGGGAATACATCCATTTAGGTCATGTTTGGGGTCAAGGATTGAAAATGGTGGCATAAAACTAACATGTTATAGGAATATTTTTATTGAACAAATTAAAAGTGTTTAGTGTAAAAACTGCTTTTTCTAAATTTATGTTGTATAGTACATTAAATGTAAAGGAGTAGTATGTAAGTTGGCCTTGTCCCTGGGGATTTCTTATTTTTTTTTTTTTAGTGTAAGAATTAACGGCATTTTCACAATTGGAATAAGAATCTGTCGAGGACATTTATGTAACTTATTTGACTTTGACATGACCTTGAAGTGTGCTTGTCATCTCTGGCTCCACTTGCTCACCTGTACTATATATGCAGTAGTTATCAGGTACCTCCTGTGTGTTGTCGGGTATGCTGCTGAGCACTAAGGGATCAAAGTTTTAATGTACTCTAGTTCATTATAGAGCTTTTATTCTAGCAGACTATTTGTGTCTTTGGTTTTGCCCTGTTAAGGACACTTGCTGGTAGGTATTTTTCCTTCCTCTGTCTTGATCAGACCCAACTTATTCTTTGAGGCCAGTTATATTCCAGTGAACCTTCTTTGATTACTTCTGCTGAAAGTGGTTTCTCTGCTCCCTCAGCTTCTATTGTGTTTATTTTCTTTAGCCACTAATTTGGCAATTAATCATGTTAATTGCTTTGTGACTTGTATCTATTGTTGTCTTGAGTTGTTATTTAAGTTGTGCCTTGTTTGACTTTCACAGATTTGATTTTTGTCTTCTGATTACAGTTCAAGGTTCTTGAGGAGAGAGACTCCTTTCTGTAACTTACAGCAGTGATCTTGTTCAATCATGAACCTCAAATAATTTGATTATGAACCCCTAATACATGCAAGTTTATTTAATTATAAAGCATGCTTGTATATTATAAAGCAAATATAAAAAAGAATGATATATCCACTCTATATATAAAATAGATAATCAACAAGACCTACTATATAGCACAGGGAACTCTACTCTGTATTCTGTTATAACTTTTGTGGGAAAGAATCTAAAAAAGAATACCTGAAACTAACAATACACTGTAAATCAACTATACTCCAATATAAATTAAAAATTAAAAAATGATATAAAACGGAATAAGCATTACTGTAAATGTAATTTATATAATTGAAAAATTGTTTTTGGCTGTGGTGTGAAAAATGCAGGATCTTAGTTTCCCTCAGTTCAGTTCAGTTCAGTCGCTCAGTTGTGTCCGACTGTTTGAGACCCCATGAATCGCAGCACGCCAGGCCTCCCTGTCCATCACCAACTCCCGGAGTTTACTCAAACTCATGTCATCGAGTCGGTGATGCCATCCAGCCATCTCATCCTCTGTCGTCCCCTTCTCCTCCTGCCCCCAATCCTTCCCAGCATCAGAGTCTTTTTTCAATGAGTCCACCCTTCGCATGAGGCGGCCAAAGTATTGGAGTTTCAGCTTTAGCATCAGTCCTTCCAGTGAACACCCAGGACTGATCTCCTTTAGAATGGAATGGTTGGATCTCCTTGCCATCCAAGGGACTCTCAAGAGTCTTCTCCAACACCACAGTTCAAAAGCATCAGTTCTTCAGTGCTCAGCTTTCTTCACAGTCCAACTCTCACACATCCATACATGACCACTGGAAAAACCATAGCCTTGACTAGATGGACCTTTGTTGGCAGAGTAGTGTCTCTGCTTTTAAATATGCTATCTAGGTTGGTCATAACTTTCCTTCCAAGGAGTAAACATCTTTTAATTTCATGGCTGCAGTCACCATCTGCAGTGATTTTGGAGCCCCCCAAAATAGTCTGACACTGTTTCCACTGTTTCCCCATCTATTTCCCATGAAGTGATGGGACCAGATGCCATGATCTTCATTTTCTGAATGTTGAGCTTTAAGCGAACTTTTTCACTCTCCTCTTTCACTTTCATCAAGAGGCTTTTTCGTTCCTCTTCATGCTTCCCTGGTGGCTCAGAGGTTAAAGCATCTGCCTGGAATGTGGGAGACCTGGGTTCGATCCCTGGGTCAGGAAGATCCCCTGGAGAAGGAAATGGCAACCCACTCCAGTACTGTTGCCTGGAGAATCCCATGGACGGAGGAGCCTCGTAGGCTACAGTCCATGGGGTCGCAAAGAGTCAGACACGACTGAGCGACTTCACTCACTCACTCATCTGCATATCTGAGGTTATTGATATTTCTCCTGGCAATCTTGATTCCAGCTTGTGGTTCTTCCAGCCCAGCGTTTTAACCTGCACCCCTTTGCAGTGGAAGCATGGAGTCTTAACCACTGGACCAAGAGGAAAGTCCCAGGTGTAACACTTTATATTCATGTTTAACAAATACTTATAATTTGATTTGGAGTAAAGAAAATGAGTATTCCCAGTTACAAATTTTTAGAAAACTTACTGGCTCCATAAGAGTTAAGAAAAATTCAATTAAAGAGGAGATGAAGATTATGAAAATAAACTATTTCAAAATGATTTGGTATCATGGGAAAGGAAAATGTGAAGTTGCATATGCAGGTGGCTGTGTTGATCCACTGACAATAAAAAATCCAGCTCAGATTACTGTGATCAGTACTAAGCCTAGACATGGTACACATTCATAGCAGTGGTCAAACTGAGTGTGCATTAGAGTCTCCTGGAGGGCTTATTAAACCATAGATAGCTTAAAACATATTCTTACAACTTAATGAATATTAAAACATGAACGTCTGAGTTACCACTACCCCAGTCAAGAAATAAAATGTTTGGCAATGCCCCAGAAACCCCTTATGTGCCTCTTCCCAGTCACCACCCCATTCTTCCCTCATTGGTAGACCACTGTTCTGACTTTTGTAGTCATCACTTTCTGCTTTCTTTGCACTATTTTTATCAGTATATAAACATTATAGTTTTTTTTTTCTAGTTTTGAATTTCAAATAAATGGAAACACACAGTATGTATTCTCTCTTTAAGCAATATGTTTGTGAGATTTATCCACCTTGTTGCCTGTAGATATGGTTTATTTATTTTATTGGTATATAATATTTCTTTTGATGATTACATCCTAATTTGTCTTCCTAGCTTCCTGAGCTTCCCTGGTAGCTCAGCTGGTAAAGAATCTGCTTGCGGTGCAGGAGATCCTGGTTTGATTCCTGGGTTGGGAAGATCCCCTGGAGAAAGGATAGGCTACCCACTCCAGTATTCTTGGACAGTGAAGAATCTGCATGCAGTGTGGGAGACCTGGGTTTGATCCCTGGGTTGGGAAGATCCCCTGGAGGAGGGCATGGCGACCAACTCCAGTATTCTTGCCTGTAGAATCCCATGGACAGAGGAGCCTGGTGAGCTACAGTCCGTGGCGTCACAAAGACTTAGACATGACAGAGCGACTAAGCACATCCTGTAGCTAATAGGCATTTATATGGTTGTTCAGTTTGAAATTCTAGTTTAGTTGTTCAGTTTGGGGCTATTTTCAAAGATTGCTACTGTTATTGACATTTTTGTATTCTTTGGTGAGGGCTTACCTGGTGGCTCAATGGTAAAGAATCTACCTGCCAGTATAGGAGATACAGGTTCAGTCCTTGGGTTGGGAAGATCCCCTGGAGAAGGAAATGGCAACCCACTTCAGTATTCTTGCCTGGGAAATCCCACGGACAGAGGCATGGTGTCACAAAAGAGTTGGACACAACTTAGTGACTAAACAACAAATTCTTTGGTGAGGTGTTGTTGGTGGTGGTTGAGTCGCTAAGTGGTGTCTGACTCTTGCGACCCTATGGACTGTAGCCCACCACGCTCCTCTGTCCATGGGATTCTCCAGGCAAGAATCCTGGAGTGGGTTGCCATGCCCTTCTCCAGGGGATCTTCCCGACCCAGGAATCGAACCTAGGTCTCCTGCATTGCAGGCAGTTTCTTAACCGACTGAGCTATGAGGGAAGCCCCATTTTTGGTGAGGTATATGTACACATATCAATTGGGATCATTTTAGGAGTAAAATTGCTAGATCGTAGGGTTGTATATGTATTTAGCTTCAATTACTACTGTCCAGTGGTTTTTCAAAGTGGCTGTACCAATTTATACTTCTGCCAGCAGAGTATAAGAGTTCTCGTTTGTCTTCATCCTTGTCAGTACTTGGTTGAGATTTTAATTTTAACTACCGTGATGGGTGTGTTGTGGTAACTTATTGTGGGTTTAAGTTGTGTTTTCCTGGTGACTAATTCAGTTAAGCACATTTTCATGTGTTTATTGACCATTTGGATCCCCTTTTATGAAGTGCCCCTTTGAATCTGCTAACTTAGTTGCCATTTTCTTACTGACTATACAGGAGTTCTTTATATATTCTGAATATGAGCTTTAATCAATTTTGTATGTTGTAGATATCGTTTCCCACTCTGAGGGTTGTCTTTCACTGCCTTATGTGTGTGCTAAGTTGCTTCAGTCGTGTCCAACTCTGCGACCTCATGGACTGTAGCCCACCAAACTCCTCTGTCCATGGGATTCTCTAGGCAAGAATACTGGAGTGGGTTGCCATGCCCTCCTCCAGGGGCTCTTCCAGACCCAGGGATTGAACCCACATCTCTTATGTCTTCTGCATTGGCAGGCAGGTTCTTTATCACTCGCACCACCTTCACTCCCTTAATGGTATTTTTTGATGAACAGATCTGTAATAATATTAATGTGATCCTATTTACCCATCTTTTCCTTTATAGTTAGTGCTTTTGGGGAATTTTTGTTCACCCCAAGTTCTTTTATTAAAGGTTTTAATTTTGTATTGGAATATAGCTGATGTTGTAATAGTTTTGGGTGGACAGCAAAGGAACTCAGCTATGCATATACATGTATCCATTCTCCCCCAAACTCCCCTCCTCTTCAGGCTGCCGCATGACATTGAGCAGAGTTCACTGTGCTTTAGAGTAGGTCCTTGTTTGTTCACCCCAAGTTCCTGAAGATATTCTTCCATTATCTCCCTCCATCCCAGGTTATCTTCTTAAAATATTTTTTTTCCTTTTTTTTTTTCCAACTACAATTTTATTTTATTTTTAAACTTTACAAAATTGTATTAGTTTTGCCAAATACCAAAATGAATCCGCCACAGGTATACATGTGTTCCCCATCCTGAACCCTCCTCCCTCCTCCTTCCCCATACCATCCCTCTGGGTCGTCCCAGTGCACTAGCCCCAAGCATCCAGTATCGTGCATTGAACCTGGACTGGCAACTTGTTTCATACATGATATTTTACATGTTTCAATGCCATTCTCCCAAATCTTCCCACCCTCTCCCTCTCCCACAGAGTCCAAAAGACTGTTGGACTTGGTTTTTGTGGAGTGTTATGAGGGTAGGCATTGGGTTTTGTATTTTTCACTGTAAGTATCAATATGTCCAGCTGACCCAGCATCATTTATTGAAAACACTTTTCTTTCCTCACTTCTGTGTAGAGCTACCTTTGTTAGAAATCAAGTGTTCAGGTATGTGAGGGTCTTTCTCTGGACTGTCTCTTCTGTTTATTTGTTCTTTTTGTCTATCTTTGTACCAATATCAGTACTTTAATGATTTATAGTAATTTTTGATAGCCAATAGAGCAGGTTCTCCTACTGAGTTTTTTTCTTATTGTGGTAAAATATCATACAAAATTTACCATTTTAATCATTTTAAGTTTATGTTCAGTAGCATTAAGTATATTGATGTTGTTGTGCGGTCATTGTCACCATCCATCTCTATAACTTTTTCATCTAGCAAAACTGCAACTCTGTACCCAGTAAACACTCTTTCCCTTCTTTCCTCAGCCCCTGGCAACCATCATTCTCTTCTCGGTCTCTCTGACTTTGACTACTCTGTATACTGCACATAAGTGGAATCATACAGTATTTGACCCTTTGTGGCTGGCTTGTTTCACTTAGTGTAGCATTTTCAAGGTTAATCCATATTGTAGCATGTGTCAAAATTTCTTTCCTTCCTAAGGCTACTGAATAACATTCCATTATATGTGTAGACTACATTTTGCTTATCCATTCATCAGTTGATGAGCACTTGGATTGTTTCCACCTTATGGCTATTATAAATAACTCAAGTTTTTCTTCGTCAAGAGAATCTAGTCTATTCTTAGTTCTTAATATTCCATTTACATTTTAGATTCTGCCATTCGGTTCCAGATCAACTTAAGCACTGTTGTCTTTTCATTATGTTTCTTTTAATTTGTGCACATGGTATCTATGTTCTTTTTTTTTTTTTCTTTATTTTCTTCTTAATAATAGCTTTTCTATATAGTGCTCTTGTGCACCTTTTGTGACATTTATTTCTATATATTGATTGTTTGATGTTATTTTTAATGGCATCTCTCTAAAAGTTTTTATTTTTTAACTGACTATTGATGGTATATCGATATACATATACAGTATACAGTTGATTTTGTGTATGTTCTTTGTCTAGCAGCTTTGCTAAACTTGAATGTCATTTCCAGTGATAGATGTGAAGATTTTAAAATGCTTTCTACATAAGGCCATATTACCTACAAATAAGTATAGTTTTATTTCTTCCTTTCCAATGTTTATACCCTTATTTCCTCATATTGCAAACTTTGTACTAGCCAGGATTTCAATTTCAATGTTAAGTAAAAGTGGTAACAAAGGATATCCTTGTTTCATTCTGTCTCAAAGGTAAAAATTTAACATTTTGTTACTAGTATAATGTTGCTGTAAGTTTTTTATAGATGGCTTTTACCATATTAAGGAAGTTTCTTTTTTATCCTTGTTTTCAAAGAGTCTAAAAAAATATGAATGGATATTTAATTTTATCAAACACTTATCCTGAACTTACTGAGATAATCCTCTTAATTTTCTTTACTGTTCTGTTAACAGAGTGAATTAAATGCATATATTAGAAAAGAAGAAAGGTTGAACAGTAATGAGCTAAGCATCTATCTCTAAAAGTTAAAGGATTTCCCCTTGCCTACTTAACTGTTAAAAATAGTATTTGAGCCCATCATTCCTACTGAAATGATATTATAATGTAAACCACATTTTTGCTATAGAACACCTACTAAGATTTAAAAATACTCCCCACTCTAAAGTCAAGTTGAAACCTCTCATTTGTAAATGGAGATACAGCGGAGAAACTGAGAATAACAGTTGATGCCACATGAACTGGCAAACACATATTTTTGAATATTTTAATTTTATAATTTTTAAAACATTCTGGGCTGAGTCACTTATTTTGGTAATGGCATTTTGGATTCCTATGCTATGAGTTACATCCCTCACTTTCTAGTAGGGTTCAGAAATAGATTTTAGACTTTAGAGATGTAGAGGATGTACTTGGTATATCAGGAACATCATATGTCATCAAGTGGGTAGTTCAGTCTCCTAGATAATCATCTGAAACATCTACCTCAGTGTGATTTTGCTGCTTTCTTTTACCAATTTTAATTCATGAGTCTTCTTGTAGAAAGGCCTAAGACTTGCCCTAGTGGGTTTTGATGTAGTCATCTAGTTGTACCATAATTTCCTTCCAAGACTGAAGGTGAAAGATTCTGTGAATCAGAAGTTCAGATACCGCCACAGATAAAATGCCCATTTTATAGATTATTTAGATGGCTGTTAAGATATCCTACTTCAGGCTTCTAGCTTCTTTATTGCTGAATTTCAGTCTGGAAACCATGATAATTTTGAAAGTGCTTTAGTCTGAGTGGAATTTTTGATGTTAGAGTTAATTCAGAGAAAATTAACTCTGTAAAATGAAAATGTGCTGAATATCAACTCACAGTAATTCACTCTAATTTATGACTTAATAGTTATTTAAAATGCAGTTATTGGTCTTTGAACCTGTTTTTGCTTCATACTCACCTGGTATTTTAGGTTGCCAAAGCTGAAGACTTCCTTCTTAGCTGATGTTAAATATTGTTAGTTAAGCACACACGTCATTATCAAGAAAACAGGAAGCTATGTAGGAGAACATGCCAAATGGTGAATTAATAGTTAGAGTAAAGGAAACTGACGTCTACTCAGGGAAGGAACCCTAGACTCATCTACTTTGTTCTTTTTAGGTGGCTTGAGGAATAGAAATGGTTTGTCATTACTTTTTTCCAGAAAGTATGTCAAATAATAGGTTTAGCTTTAAACTGGAAAGCATATATTTTGCATTGTCTTAAAAATGCTGATGTCTTAAAGGTTGTACAATATCTTCATTTAAATTTGTTAAATCAAGATTAATTCTTGGCTGTTACTCAGATCATGTGAAGTCTTGTGAAATTGCCTACCTTTTCTTCTTTATAGTGAAACTCTCCTTATTTGAGTACGATCTCAGTAATTAGGAACAAGTAATGATTTAAAAAGGATTCAAATCTAAATTTACATTTCACTATTATTTAAAGACTTTGTTGAATAAATCAAGAGTGTCAACACTGCAGCACAGATTTAATCAAATACATTTGTTGAGAAGAATTATAATTCACATTTTTCATTAATTCTGATGGTTTTCTCTTTAATTATTGAGAGACGATTTAGTTTGGTGGTTAAGAAAACGGGCCTTAAAAATGAAAAGAAAATGGGCCTTGGAGCTAGATATCCTGGGCTTGGATCCCAGGTCCGTCACTTACTAGCAAGTTATATAGCTTTTATTTGCCTCAGTTTCCTCATCTGTAAAATGGAGACAATAATAGCACCTATTGCTGAAGGTTGCTGTGGGCTTAAATAATTTAATTAAAGAACTTAGTGCCCTTTGCACAGTATATGCCCAATAAATGTTAGCTGCTATTGTTATTATTTATTTTGAAAATAGAGTAACTTTTAGGTTATGACTTTAAATTCTGAGTTGCACGGACAGTTCTTCAAAGGGAGGACCTTCCACAAAAAGTCACTTTTAACTTTCTCAGAGGTGCAGATGAGAATGGCTTCCCAATTCCAGTTAAATCATTGGTTCTTGCAGGAAAAGAGCACTAGACTGAGAATCAAATTTTACGCAAACCTTTCATTCAGCAAACCGTTACCTCCATGCATAGTTGTTGGACTCTCCATGTCCTCGACATAAGTGCTGCTGGATTCTGAAGATTAGAGATGATTTAAAGATGCTTAGGTCAGGGAGACTAAGATGTGACTAGAGTGCCTTGGAAGTAGTTTCCAATCTGTTGTCTATAAAATGACAATTTTTGAGTTTAGTTGATGATTTCAGTCATCAGTACTGGGTTCGTAGCACTCTGCTGGATTGCTGTACTAAGACATTTTGAAAATGGTAAAGCAGTTCTTGGCACCAAGAATCTTAGAACTGGTAGGAAAAACAAATCAACATTAGAAAATAGATAAAAGATAATATCGAGAGTCATGTGATTAGATGGGAAATAGGAAATTGTAGGGATGATAGTTTGAGAAGATTATTATGCTTAGCATTTTATCATGTCAGTGGTTAGCTCCAATTTCTTAATAAGGTACCAGAGTAAACTGCCTGATTTGATGTTAACTTGAGAGGAACCTTCTTTTTCTCAGAGTACATCATGAGAAATGCTGGGCTGGAAGAAGCACAAGCTGGAATCAAGATTGGCAGGAGAAACATCAATAACCTCAGATATGCAGATGACACCACCCTTATGGCAGAAAGTGAAGAAAAAGAGCCTCTTGATAAAAGTGAAAGAGGAGAGTGAAAAAAGTTGGCTTAAAGCCAACATTCAGAAAACTAAGATCATGGCATACAGTCCCATCACTTCATGGCAGATAGATGGGGAAACAGTAGAAACAGTGGCTGATTTTATTTTTCTGGGCTGCAAAATCACTGCAGATGGTGATTGCAGCCATGAAATTAAAAGACACTTGCTTCTTGGAAGGAAAGTTATGACCAACCTAGACAGCGTATTAAAAAGCAGAGACATTACTTTGTCAACAAAAGTCTGTCTAGTCAAGGCTGTGGTTTTTCCAGTAGTCATGTATGGATGTGAGAGTTGGACTATAAAGAAAGCTTTCGCCGAAGAATTGATGCTTTTGAACGGTGGTGTTGGAGAAGATTCTTGAGAGTCCCTTGGACTGCAAGGATATCCAACCAGTCCATCCTAAAGGATATCAGTCCTGAATATTCATTGGAAGGACTGATGGTAAAGCTGAAACTCCAATACTTTGGCCTCCTGATGCAAAGAGCTGACTCATTTGAAAAGACCTTGATGCTGGGAAAGATTGAAGGCAGGAGGAGAAGGGGACAACAGAGGGTGAGATGGTTAGATGGAATCACTGACTCATGTCTAATGAGTTTGAGTAAACTCTGGGAGTTGGTGATGGACAGGGAAGCCTGGCGTGCTGTAGTCCATTGGGTCGCAAAGAGTTGGATACGACTGAGTGACCAAACTGAACTGAACTGAAGTGTCACTTGGGAATTCCCACATGCATAATCTTTTTAAAAGGGAGCTCAACACCCTTTGTTTTCTTACCTGTTAAACTTTAAAATAGTGAATCCCCAGTATAATGAGGTAATTAGAATTTAGTGGAAGATACATTTTTAGAGCATGGTTCATCCCCAAACCCTTTTTATGTTATAATGGTAAGATAATGTCTTTTTGTTCTTGTCGTTGCTGTATTCCCAGCTTCTAGCACACTGCTTGATGTGTAGTCAACACTCAAGAAATATATTTGAGAGAGCATCTTGCAGTGATCCAGTTAACGTTAGGCCTCTATACTTTCATTGCTGAGGGCATGGGTTCAGTTCCTAGTCAGAGAACTAAGATCCCACAAGCCTCCACTTGGTGTGGCCAAAAATGAAAAAAAAAGTAAGAAAACAAAAATATCGTTGAAAGGCAAATTTGGAGTTACATTTGAATTATCAGCAATTTCTAAGTCATTAAAATTATTATTAAAAGATACTGGTCTTTTTAAACCTTAGATCTAACTGTGTTAGGGCAAGTTGCCATTATGCAAATATAATTTTAATGAAGTTAGTAGCTTCTTACTTACTAGCTTTTTCATACTTGGGTAAGGAGATGTCTTTCTAGGAGAATGAACTTGCGTATTATATTAGTTCTCTGTTAACTGCATTTGACCGCAACTTCATAGGAGACCTTATGCCAGAATTGCCCTGCCAAGCCATTCCTAAACCCTGACATGTGAGAAACTGTGAGAGATAATAAATATTAGAAATGTCATGTTTTGTGATATCATAATATAAAGAGTTTCATACATCTCATTTGAAGACTGTTCATCGGTAAATCACCCTGCCTTATTTCCTTTTGAAAAGGAGTGAGGCACTTTAGAAGAAAAAGATAAATCAAGCCATCATAGCCAAGTTTCCTGAGTCAAGATATAAAAGAATATGTTTAGCTTTAAAATATTTAATTGTAGAATAGTTCATGTTCATTATTAATCAAAACAATGCAGAAGGTCATTGAAGAAAGTTCTAAGGATCACCCCAAATCCTACTACATTTGGTGATGCTCTTTTTGAAACCTGTTTTTGTACATGGACATAAGCACACTTAGATCTTTCTTTTCCATATGTGGAACCTTTCTTTTCATCTGTGTTTTTCAGTATTTTTTAACCCAAACGTTTTTTTTTTTATTAATTGAAAAACTCTTGGCCTCCTTGAGTATGGTTTGAAATTTCACAGTAAATTAAACATGACCAAAACCAGTTTTAGACGGAGGTAATTTAAAAACAAAACAGTTTAATCTTAAATGAACCATTAGGTAAGATGACATTGGCTTGTTTCCCATCAAGCTGTTTATCCTAAGAAATATGGAAGACAGCATAACAAGATATTTTAAATAATTTGCTCAATGTTTCCTTGGAGGAGAAGCTGAGTGCTGTTTAGGAGAGAGAGACAGCTTAGCCTTTCTTCTCTGCTCCCTTGAACAGTTTGGTTCTTGGCCCCAAATTTGTGTATACCTCTCAGCCAGACAGAAGCCCTGCAGTTAACTGGAGATTAGCTGATGTAACCCATGTATAGTCCTGCTTGAGGACTATTACCCCTGCCACCATCCCCACTAAGTAAGTGATCTTTCCAACAATAGACAGGGCTCTTTTTTGATGAGTTTTTCTTCTATCTTCTTTTGTGTGTGTGTGCTGCTTTAGTGGCTCTTTTAGAATGGCTATCCCTCCCATGGATCTGCCTCTGTTTCCCGGAAGAATTGGCTGTCAGCTGACACTCAGCTCTTGACTTCCCTTCTCCCTCAGCTTGCTTCTCTCCTAGTTGTCCCTGTTGAGTAAATCCTCTCGTCTCCATTGCCCCTAGTCTTTCCCCAGCCCAAGGGCCCAGCATCTTTCTTGCCTGTAGTGGATTTGTCTCTGGTTGCCTGGTTTCTGTTTTACCTTTTCACAGTCCCCTTTTCCATACAGTGTACTGGATAATCTTTTAAAAACATAGACTCAGATAATAATACTCTTCCTAAAACCCTCCTTTGTACTCAGAATAAAACCTGAATTAATCGCCACCGCTTCCGTGGCTCTGCGTGGTCTGTCCCTTGTGTATCTCTTGTCCTGATCTTTTGCTGTTCTGGTCTCCTGCCGTCACTCTGCTCTAGCGGCATTGCCCAGACTTAGCAAGATCCCTTCCCCCAGAAATACCCAACTTGTTCCTGCCTTCACGCCTTTGCACCAGCTGTTTTCTCTGCCTGGAATGCTCTTCACCAGAACTGTGCATGGTTGGCCCCTTTGCATTATTCAGGTTTCAGATTTCACCACCTCCAAGGGTCTTTCCCAGTCTTCCAGCATCCTGTGGCTCCTGTTTTATTGCAGCTCCCTGTTTTATTTTCTTCATCACATTTAGCAGTCTTAAACTATCTTTGCACATTTGTCGCTTCTTTTTATTTTTTAAATCATTTCTCCTTCCCTTGCCAGAATTTAAGTATCATGAGACTGTAGCTCTTGTCTATCTTGTCCACCCTCTATTCCTAAGACGTGGAGCAATGTTCAGTCAGTCTTAGCTAAGTGAAAAGAATCAGTGAGTGAATCACTCAGATGGAGAAATGTATTTTTTTCTGCCCTGAGGTGGCTGGGACCAGCCATTCAAGTAGAAAAGGAGGAAGGTGAAAAGGCAGAGCACAAAGACACTTTCCTAGTCCTGGTTTAAGCCTAAAGTGAATAATATAAAGTGTGGCACCACAGTGACTGTAATTATTTCAAAATTTAATTCACATAGTAGAAGGATGAATTTATTCAAATTAGAATCAGATTAATCTTGAGGATTTCCTGTACTACTAATAACTTCAGTCATTAAGTGATGTAGGTGATTTGATCTTCAAGCCTCCAAAGACACTTGATTGTATGGTTATTTGTTAAATTATTTAAAAACATTGTTGAATATAATGTAAGAGAAAAAAATTCTTAGTGTTGCTTGTAGAGTCATTTCTGTCATTAGATTATACTTCATATTTTATAATGTTAGTGTTTAAGTGTTTTCCATAAGTGTTTTCAAAGAACTACTATGTTGTAGGCTAGAAAAGATGTTACTATGAGAGAGAGATTTTAGTACCTTTAATAAAATGTGCCCCAAAGAATTTTTTATATTGAAAGGTAAAGGAGACTGTGATCTTAAAACTTGTAAAAAAAAATTAAAGTAAGTTACTCTGTAATTACTAGTGCAGTTTTGTTGTTTAGTTTATAAACTAATGTTTTTATTGACCCCTAAGGATAAAGAGGAATACTCGACCTGGTGTGCGTGTGCTCAGTCACTCAGTCTGGTTTATGCTAAATATGTTAAAGTTTCTGTCTACTTTTCTCTTTCACATTTATAGGGTTTTGGGAAAAAGTAATAGTAAATCTCATATGAGCTCTGAGTTAGTGTTTTTAGAGTCAGCACTTCTCAAATTTCGTTTCACGTGCCGGTTGCCTTTCACAGTGGCCGTCTAGGGAAGTGGCACATTTGTTCCAACAGTGCTTCCTTTCCTTAAACCACTTAGGTAGGTTCTTTTTCAGAAATGTTTCATAGGCAGTTTTGGAATTCTGAAAAAAATCCTTCTTACTCTACCAATGAAATGCTTTGCTTATTTTTTTGACTAAATGAAGACATAACAACTTCCTCAACTGACTTCATATTAATATTTTATTAATTTATGAAGCCAATATTGCTGTTATACAGTTGAAGTTATGACTCAGAAGATCATGAGAGAGAGTTTACAAAGTAAATCTGTGTAAAGAACAAAGAACATTGTATAACCTTGCGAAGTAATAGATTTAAAAATAAAACAACAAGCTGTTGAGACCTGGGTGACTAACTCACCCACCCCCCCTTTTAAATTTGCATTTTATCTGAAACTGAGTGCAGAGCATTGTGCTCTGCTACAGATGTAAGTTATGGGGTGCCAAATCTAGAGGAAGCGCCTTGTTTTCGGGGAAAGAGAGAAAACCATCTGGTACCAGAAAAAGGCCAAAAGTGGGCTCTTTTTAGTACTAACTGAGTGAAAACTAAGAGTCTATATATAAAATATGACCATAAAACTACGCTTCTTTTACAATTCTTGGCATCAAAGACTACAGACCTGTTTTGGATCATGTACCTGTTTTCAAAGTTGAGATACACTTCTTTGAGAGAAGTAGCTGAAGCAGTGTTGGTATTTAATGTTAGAAGGCATATAGGTTTTCTTGTGAGATAAATGAATTATTTCTTTGAACACAGGTCTTATTTTGCCTTAGCCTCCATGACCATTAAGGGCTTTTATTTTGGTCTATAAGTCAGTGTTTTAATCACTGGTCTGTAAGGATTACTTTTAATTAACTTTATTTAATATTATAAATATGTGGGGTTTTGAGAAATGCTTTTCATTTCTTTCTTTTTTAAAAAGCTGCACGTCATTGACTCCTGGACCCAACTGTGACCGATTTAAGTTGCATATACCATATGCCGGAGAGACATTAAAATGTAAGTAAATGATGACTATTTTACTGAAAATGTAGATTACAGTGCTAGCTATTGGACTTTGTGTTTTAGTGTTTTTATTTCTGGCTTTTAAGTGATATCTCGTAAGATATCAATCAGAAGGATTTACCATTTTTTGAAAATTTGTCTTTCAGTCCTAGTTCTAGTCAAAGTAAGACAGTTGACAGGCAGTAAGTTGTGGTCAAGTGGGCATGCATGTGTTTTTTATAGCAAAGATCAGAAATATAAATGACTATAAGGCCAGACTGGTAACATGAATGAGGGAAGTAGGCTAGGGGTGGCAAGTTGGAGCACTCAACCCAGTTTTGAGGGGTTACCATTACTGGTTCATTGAGAAAAGGTGGAAATCTGCATTTTTATTTGAATTCTCTCAGTTTTAGACATTGGCCACTTCTTCAAAATTACAGTGTGGGCCAGCATTATGTAGGCCAAACCAAATGTGTGTGTGTGGGCTGCCTTGAGCTCTTGAAACTCTGGTTTGTGACCTCGATGAATAATATGCAAGACCTCCTGTTGGATTTAGTCTACCATCTGCAGCACTTGCCTGGGTTGCATCAGCACTTCTCTGCCGTAATCACCAGGACTAAAGCTGTAGCCTGTGATGATGGAGATGATGATTGCTTTGGTTGGGTAGTATCAGTACTCTCATCAGGAATTTTCCCTTGAAACCATTCTACTGAACAGGGTAGGAAAGTCTGACTTGTCTTACAAAGAGGAATAAAGAACAAAGATATTGAAGGTGGGACAGATGGGCAAACAGTACCTTTCAGACCATGGACTGTGTGTTTTGCCATTTTAGACCAGGAAAGGCCACATCTTAATATTTGTAGAATCACTCTATATTAATTTACCAATTGAAACATGAACTGAAAAATTTGTGACGTGCTGACCTGTTACCCTTTTATTGTTAGATCATTCTCTGGAAACCATTAAAATAGAAAAGAATTTCACCTGCCTGAGATAGTAGGACAGATCAGATTGCTACTCTTTTGGGGAAAAATATTATTAACTAAATTTGAAAGAAATGATCAAAGTAAATCATTAATGTGGTAAAAAATGTAAGTAGTTCAGAATTTTTTAACATATGAAAGCAGTGGTCCTCTGTCCCATTTCTCTCCAATCCTAGACCTATGTCTCAAAGGAAGCACTTAAAACCTTAAAAAAAATTGTTTCAGTGTCTAGTTCTCCTGGGGATGATCTCCATATATCTAAGTAATATGCTTATGCCTCTGTTTCTTGGCTTATCAGTTTTAGATGTTACTATCTTTTGACTTCCTGCACTGATGAATGAGGTATTGGCCTGTTTTCATTGTACCATTTATCTCTCTCTTGTCATCTTCATCTTATAAAGTTACATTATTGTGATTATATCACCACTGTTGGTTCCTATATTGGGAAACAAGGGAACAGTGAGAGACTTTATTTTCTTGGGCTCCAAAATCACTGCAGATGGTGACTGCAGCCATGAAATTAAAAGACGCTTGCTCCTTGGAAGAAAAGCTATGACCAACCTAGACAATGTATTAAAAAGCAGAGACATTACTTTGCAAACGAAGGTCTGTCTAGTCAAAGCTATGGTTTTTCCAGTAGTCATGGATGTGAGAGTTGGACTGTAAAGAAAGCTTTCGCCAAAGAATTGATGCTTTTGAACTGTGGTGTTGGAGAAGACTCTTGAGAGTCCCTTGGACTGTAAGGAGATCCAACCAGTCCATCCTAAAGGAAATCAGTCCTGAATATTCATTAGAAGGACTGATGCTGAAGCTGAAACTCCAATACTTTGGCTACCTGATGCAAAGAACTGACTTATTGGAAATGACCCTGATGCTGGGAAAGATTGAAAGCAGGAGAAAAGGGCAACAGAGGATGAGATGGTTGGATGGCATCACTGACTCAGCGGACATGAGTTTGAGCAAACTCCGGGAATTGGTGATGGACAGGGAAGCCTGGCGTGCTGCAGTCCATGGGGTCTTAAAGAGTCAGACATGACCGAGTGACTGAATTGAACTGATTGGTTACCCTGTAGCTTCAATTTTTTTTTAAAGATTGTTTGATGTGGACCACTTTTAAAGCCTTTATTGAATTTGTTGCAGTTTTGCTTCTCTTTTTTTATGTTTTGCTTTTTTGGTCCCAAGGCATGTGGGATCTTAGTTCCCTGACCATGGCTGGAACCCCCACACCCTGCATTGGAAAGCAAAGTCCTAACCATTGGACTGCCAGGGAAGTTCCTTCTTTTTTTTAAAGACTCATTTAAAGCATTGTGTTGTATAGTTAAATGAACAGCTCCTAAAAATTCTTAGTAAATGCCTGGCACACAGTTACCACTGTTGGTTCTTAAGCAAAATCTCTGTGCAATAATGATGCTCACTTAGTGTGCTTTTGTTTAGTTTCCCATTAGCCAGTATTCTTGCCTAGAGAATCCCATGGACAGAGGAGCCTGGTGGGCTGCTGTCCATAGGGTCACACAGAATCGGACACGACTGAAGCGACTTAGCATGCATGCATGCATGCGTTGGAGAAGGAACTGGCAACCCACTCCAGTATTCTTGCCTGGAGAATCCCAGGGACAGAGGAGCCTGGTGGGCTGCTGTCTATGGGGTCGCACAGAGTCGGATACGACTGAAGTGACTTAGCAGCAGCAGCAGTAGCCATAGATTGTGTCTTTTGGCTCCCCACTGTGTAAGATGATGATATTAACCCCTGTCCTCCTTCACCTTTCAGTTTTTGTCTTCTGTTATTTTCCTTTTGCATTGTCAAAGTTGATAACTTATTGTCTGTTCTAAATCTGTAATTGCCGTATGTGCTTTGTCTATAAATTGCTTGACTGATTACCTTGCAGGCCTGCTCCTGCGGTTATCACTGTAGGATTCACCTTTATTCTCTTGGGTTTGACCTTGCTTTAAAAAATTATCTGAAAAACTCTCAAATCGATACCCTTTGAGGTGCCTCAGCGCTTCAATATGGAGGCCAAACTAAAACCTCTTTAGATTTCCAGATGGAAATTGTTTTTTAATATCTTTTGATGTTAAAATAGGATAGAATCATCAAAATAACTGAAACCAACTGCATAAATTTTGAAACAAGTTATTGCTGTCTGATAGTATAAACTAGAAAAATTTATATACATAAAGTCAAAACAGATGAACAAACCCTTCAAACACCTAGTTAAAATTCAAGTGACGATCCATTGAACTTATTGGACTGGTGTTTTGTGAATCTGCCCACCTAATGTCCGTGATTATATAGCAAGGTTATTTTGCTTTCCTTAATTTGTGTAACTTTTAGGCCATGGCAATTAAAGTTTCTCTCTTTGTAACTGTACTTATTTAAATTATTTCAAAATTAAATCTCTTTACAGTATTTTATACAGTTTATCCCTTGGTATCGATGGGATTGGTTCCAGAAGCCCCTGCAGATACTCAAGTCCCTTAGATAAAATGACGTAGAACATTCGGTCCTCCATAGTCATGCGTTTTGCATCCATAAATATGGAGGGCTGACAGTAAACGTTTCTAAGCGGAGTTTGTTGAATTATGATGCATCAATGGTAGTAGTAATGTAAAAAGCTTCTTTATCTAACGGTTCTCATTGAAAACTTGTGGTATGAGATTTAAACTATAATTTTAACCAAGGCTGAATCAAAGTATTTGGAGTTTACTTATTACATAACTTTAAACTCAGAGAAGTTAGAAATGGAGAACTTTTTGTTTATTTTGTTTATCAAATTATATCTTCAGACCCTAGCACTGTAATGATATTCAGTTGGATATTTATTGAAGGAATGTGATGAATGCATGCATGAATTTTTGAATCTTAGTGTTCAGATTTTTGTTGGTTGAAGTATAGTGTAGTAAAGAATGTGACATTCTGTTACTTGTATCAGCCAACAGAATTCAACAGAAATTCAATCTTTAGAAGTTATTTATTACACAAGGAATTTGTAATTGGAACATTGCTCATAACAATTCAGAAAACGGGAAGGACATACAGTATTTTGCAGATTTGGAGTCTGTTTCCATTTTCTTTATATATTTTACTGTGCCTTCTCAAAGCAGATTAATGAAAATAATGTGTGACTAAATTTTATATTTTGGAATATTTTATGTACTAGGAAATAGTTCTTCTATAAATGTTTCATCTGGAATAAAGGAAGCTGAATAAAGGAAGCTTTGCAGTTAATAATAGTGAAAATGAAAGACAAAGGAGAGGGCATATTTCTACCTGTAAATTTATGAATTGATTCCTAAGAATTACCTGTATGTATAATGAAATAATAGACATTAAAAAAAAAACCACAGAAGATTATCGTGCATTAAGAATGACGTTTCCTCAGCTCTTTTTAATGTGAAGAGAAAACTGTTGGGTGTTGAAAGAGGTGCCAATTTGTGTTAGATTCTCATGGAAAATATCAAAGGATATCTGAATTGAAGAGAAGTCCTTGAATTGCATGATTGTAGAAGAAATAACTAGTACTTACTTAAAGAGGATTGGAAAAGTGACTCTTCAGTGATCAAATTGATTTAAATAAAACAAATAGTAATGTCTAGGATAGTGCCACTGAAATGACTCAAAATATGCAAGGTACAGCAAAATTCACAGAGGAAGATGAGAGTCACATATATGTGTATTTGTAATAACTGTCATGCTCTATAGCACTTAACTCTTGAAAAAATTATTGTGTTTGTGCTTTTGTGTATCCTATTTAAATAGGGTGGTAGTGAGGCTGTTTTGATCATTTTATTTCCAGTCTGTATCTCATATTTTATTTCCAGTCTGTACCTGGCATTTAGAGGGACTAAATACATGTTTGTGAAATGAATGAACCATGCTCATTCTTTGGATATAACACTGAGAGGTTTGATGAAGTGGCAGAATCCTGAAATATTCTCAATTTTACAGGTTTTTTGAACAGCACTATTTCATAACTCTAAAGAGAGATAATGGAAATATTTTAAGTTTTATAAAGCAAATCTGTGGCTAGTAAATCAAAAGATTTCCTAACATTGGTTTCAAATATGAAATTATCTTTTGTTTAAAATTGCTGTTTTTAATACTGACAATTTGTTTTAATCAGGGACTGTTTGGTTATAAGAAACCCATTGGAACAAACATAAACTAAGGAGTTTGTTTGTTTGTCTTTATAAGGAATTAAGTGAATTCCATCGTGCCCACGGACAGGAAGTATAACCAGGCCTTGTAGGGACTGGAAGGATGGTGGGCACAATAGTAACCAGGCAGTATCTGTGTTCTTGAGTGTCTTTGTCCTGTAACATATTTTCTTGTCATCATATTCACTTTATTCTTTATAAAAAAATTTATTTATTTTTAATTGGAGGATAATTGCTTTATAATGTTGTGTTGGTTTCTGCCATACATCAACATGAATCATCCACAGGTATACATATGTCCCCACTTTACTCTTTTTCCACCAAATTTCTGTTTCTCCTCACAGAGAGTAGAAATGACTTCCTGAGCTCCCCTAGGACATGGTGACTAAGCTCATGGCCAGCAGAGACAGCCTATGGTCTAAATTCCTGGGAGAGAGGGTCTGATTGGCATCTTGGGCTGGGTGTTCACTTGTGATCCAGTCATATGGTCAAGAGTTTTGGTTAATGGCTTGGGTACTAGAGGCCAGTTTAACACAAAATGAGCATGGGGTGGGCAGGTACCCAGGAACCTATCTATCACACTGTTTCAGGAGTTCTTTCTAAAGAGCTTCCAAGTGAAACTAGAGACATTTTCCCTTTGTCTTTAGCAACAGAAGCAATGCCATTGTTTATCATCTGAGAGGAATGATGAATATTTCAAAGCCATTTGTGACAGAGTCAAGAAGTCATGCCAAAAAAATTATCTCCAAAGGTTTTGAAGTTGAAAGACTTTCCCAGAGGAAAAGCTTTTTTTCCCACAGGAAAAAGTGAAAAAAAAAAAAAGATAATGATTTGAATAATATATTATTATCCTCTTCCATGTCTTCAGAGGAACAGTATAAAATTACTGTTCGTTTCCAAAGCTTTGATACTACATCACTAAATTTAAATTTTTTTTGAGAATTATTACAAGAAAAATCAATCTCAGAGCTCCTATTTCAGTAGAATGCACCATTTAATTGAACAATAGTCAGACACATACAAAAATTTTTATAGGCAAATTGCAAATAGTGTTCCTGAATTTCTGCTTTACTGAATCTTGAAATTCAGCTTCATTTTTGATTCTGTCTCAAGTAGTTTGGCTGCTTTATGTGTGTGTGTGTGTGCGTGTGTGTGTGTGCTTCTTTCATCTCAGGTCTATTATATATTACTTTGTCTTAGCCAGTCAGCATAGTAAACTCAGAATACTCTCTTTCCCTCCTCTTTGTCCTCTAAGAGTTCACTTATGTAGTACTGTGTAGAGACACTCAAGGTCTTCATACTGATGACTGTCAAACAGAAACTAAACCCCAAACTGGTAACACCAGAAGGTCCCAGTGGTGGTGTGGAGAAGTTTGTTGCCTCAGCTGAAGGAGATACTAGGGTTCTGTTGATATATCTAAAAGAATCTTGCACTTCCCTTAGGTTTGTTCTCATACCTTGTGTTTTGAACTTTGGTACATCCAAAGGCTGGCTGCTGTGGCTGCAGCTGTTGGCAGTTTTGTTGTGATGACAGTGTTATTTTATGAAAAAGTTCTAATCTGCTTGGGAAATGTTAACCACGTAGTCTTTCCCCTCTTCCCTTCAATATTTTAGCAGCCAAATCCCGCAGCCTAGCATTAACACTGTCACAATCTGCCCTTCCAGCCCCTCCATGGGCCCCCTTCATGGACCTCAGCTGATGACAGTCCCAGTCAAAAGCCTGTACAAATGATTTGCTTGTTGTCCTTCTCAGATATCCTGCTTGTCCTCTTTCTGCCTTTGTTCACACTGTTTAGTCTTCAGTGTTTGTGCTTAGTTGCTCAGTTGTGTCTGACTTTGCGGCCCCATGGACTGTAGCTTGCCAAGCTCCTCTGTCCATGGGATTCTCCAGGCAAGAATACTGGAGTGGGTTGCCATGCCCTCCTCTAGGGGATCTTTCCAACTCACGGCTCGAACCCGCATTGCAGGTGGATTCTTTATCCTCTGAGCTGCCAGGGAAGCCCTTTAGTCTTCAGTAGGACTTCCTGATAGCTCAGTTGGTAAAGAATCTGCCTGCAATGCAGGAGACCCTGGTTCCATTCCTGGGTTGGGAAGATGCCCTGGAGAAGGGATAGGCTACCTACTCCAGATAGGCTTCCCTTGTGGTTCAGCTGGTAAAGAATCCGCCTGCAATGTGGGAGACCTGGGTTCGATCTCTGGTTTGGGAAGATCCCCTGGAGAAGGGAGAGGCTACCCACTCCAGTGTTCTGGCCTGGAGAATTCCATGGACTATACGGTCCATGGGGTCCCTAAGAGTCGGACATGACTGGGCAACTTTCACTTTCAGGACGGACCAAAGAAATAGTAAAATGGCCTGACAGTTCTGTGACATATTTGGTTCTTCACTCGCACTCACCAGCCTGCCTCTCCAGTGGCTGTACTCTCTACAGGGCTCCTTGGCCAGCACTCTTCTTGTCTTTAGGATCACCTGCAAGGAGAGGAGGAGCGAACCAGGACTTTTACTAGGACTTGTAACAGTTGCGCTAAGCAAAAAGTTGGATGTACAGTCCAGGGATTTAGTTTGGCATCATGCTGAGAAGCATTATAATTTTCCTTGGTAGCATAGTTCATTTTACTTTATTTTTATCTTTTTAAAAGATTCATTTACTTAAGGATTATTATTATCTAGCATTCAAGGTATTTTTAGAGGCTAATTAGGGAGGCAGGTCACCTTTGATTTAGTGACTGTTCTAAAAAATGCTCATTGAAAGGCAAGTAAAAAGTGCTAATTTTGTGGATTAGACATTAACTCTCCCTTAAACTTTGAGGATTCCTTTGTCTTGGTATTTCAGAATGTTTTTTCTTGAAATTCATGGAATGTTAGAAGAATTTTTAAGAATAGCAACTAACATTGTTAAAATTTTGTAAAGTGAACTTAGTTATAGCTAACTGTATATGTTTAAATCTGGTTTTGATGCTGATTATTATATATTAAAAATGATATAATTGTTGAAAGTAACTTATTGAACATATATTTTATAGAGTATTAGACTTATTTTTATACATGTTCTCATTCAATCACACAGTAAGTTTGGAATAGAAATTTATATCCCACATTTTTGTATTAACTTTATAGAGGTATAATTTATATAAAACAAAATACCCATTTTAATGTACAGTTCCATACATTTTGGCAGTTAGAAATAGCTATTTAACTACACTACAAAGTGTAGAACATTTTCATCCTCCAAATATAATAGAACATTTTCTTTCCTCCCTGTCATTCCCTTCCACCATCATCCCCCAACCCATGATCTTTATCTTCTCTCTGAAATTGTAAAACAGTCCTTCCTAATTTAGTTAGAATTTCATATAAATGGAAGCATATGCTATGTAGTTTTTGGTGTATGGCTGCTTGTATTCAGCCTGATGTTTTTGAGATTCATCCATATTATTCCTATATGGGTACTTTGTTCCTTGTATTACCAAATGGTAGAACATTGTAATTGTATGGATATACCATAGCTTCTTTTTTTTTTTTTTTTAATCATTCATCAGTTGAAGGTTATTTGAGTTATTTCTAGTTTTTGGCTAATATTCATAACGGTGCTGTTAAATTTTTGTTCACATCTTTTTGTTGAGATACGTTTTTTCATTTTGAGGGGTAAATATCCAGGAGTGGTATTGCTGTATTGTAAACTCTGTTAATGGTTAAACTGTTTTCTAAAGTGATTATACTATTTTGCATTCTAGTTACGAGCAATTTGCAACCATATTTCATAGTCATGCCAATGTTTGGTATTGCTGGTCTTTTAAATCGTATCTGTTCTGGTGGATGTGTGTAGTGTCTCCTTGTGGTTTTGATTTGCATTCTCATGTGCATATTGGCTATTCATATATCTTTTCTTAACTGTTCAGATGTTTTGCTCAATGTTTTGATTGGATTGTTGGTCTTTTTGTTGAGTTATATGTTCTTTATATAGTCTGGAAAGAAGTTGTTTGTCATCTTGTCAATACTTTCTAATAGTATGTGGCTTTTCATTTTTTTTATGGTATCTTTTTAAGAGCAAAAGTTTTTAACTTTGATGAAGTCCAATTGAACAGTTTTTTTGTTTTATTGTTTATGCTTTTGACTTCTTGTTTAAGCAGTCTTTGTCTACCTGAAGGTCTTAAAGGTTTTATCCTAGAAGCTTTCCACTTTTATCTTTAACATTTTGATCCATTTTGGGTTAACTCTGACCATATCTGTGTTAATCAAATGTGGGCCCATTTTTGAAGTTTACATTGTATCCCACTTATTATGTCTGTTCTTACGTGAATATAACACTGCCTTGATTGTAATAGCCTTGTAGTAAATCTTTAAATCAGGTACAGGAATCCTACTACTTCTACTATTTCTGTTTCCATAGAAATTTTAGAATCAGTTTGTCAATTGTCTACAGAAATCCTGCTGAGACTTTCTTGAATCTGGAGGTCGATTTGTGGACCTTAATAACATCAAGTCTTCCAATGGATGAAAAATGATAACCTCTTCATTTATTTAGGTCTTCTTTAATTTCTTTAAGTATTTCATAGTTTTTAGTGAACAGGTCTTATACAATTTGTGTTAAATAAATCTCTGAATATTTCATATTTTGATGTTAATTTGTAGTACACATATTTAACTTTCTTTTTCTCTTTATTGCTCATCTATTGAAAATAAAATCCCCCCATGTTTCTTTTTCTTACTTTAGTGCATTGACGAGAATCTTGTTGGATTCAAGTGATGAAAGCATATATTCTTGCCATGTCCAGATTTTAGGGGAAAGTGTAAAGTCTTTCACCCTTAACTATAATGTTGGCTATATATTTTTCACAGATACCCTTTATCAGTTTAAAAAGTTCCTTTCTATTCCTAATTAATTGAGAGGTTTTTGTTTTGTTTTAAAATAAAAAAATGGATGTTGTATTTTGGCAAATACTTTCTTCATCTATTGAGATGATCATGTGATTTTAAACAAATTTTACTAATATGGTGATTAACTTTTGAATATTCAGGTTATCTTGCATCTCTGATATAAATTCCAATTGGTCATGATGTATTAGCTTTTTAATATGTTGATGATTCAACTTGCTAAAACTGTTTAGAATTTTGCATTTATGTTCATGAATGATACTGGTTTGTAGTTTCTCTTATGCTTTTTACTGGTTTTAGCATCATAGCAAAACTGATTTCAGAATAGAATGAGTTGTGAAAGAATAGTGAAGGAAAATTGTGAACCATTTTCCTTAGTATTTGGGAATGGTTTCTGAAGAATTCATATTATATCTTCCTTAAATGTTTGATGGAATTCTCCAATGAAACTACTTTCAAGTACAGATTAAATTTCCTTAATAGACATAGGCTTAGGTCATCTACTTCTCAAGTGTCAGTGGTTTGTATCTTTAAAGAAATTTGTCTGTTTCAAACAAGTTGATGAATTTATTGACATAATTTTTATTTATTTATTTATTTATCTTATTTGTTTGGTTCTTTTATTTTTTTTAAATAATATATATATATTTTTAAATATGTAAAGTCTGCAGTGATGTCACGTTTGTTTATCCTGATGTTGGTGACTTTTTTCTTCTCTCTCTCTCTTTTTCTTTTTTACCAGTCTGGCTGACTTTTTAATTTTCTCTTTTCAAAGAAACAGCTTTTGACTTCATTCATCTTCTCTGTTGTATTTCTGTTTTCTATTTTATTGATTTCCATTCTGATCTTTAATATTTCATTCTTCTCTTTGATTTTTCTTGCTCTCCTTTTTTTAGTTTGTTAAGTAGAAGCTGAGGTTACTGATTTGAGATCTCTCTTTTTCTACTATCAGTATTTAATGCTATAAATTACTATCTAAGGACTGCTTTAGCCTTGTCTCAGAAATCTGGACATGTTATATTTTCATTTTAGTTCATCATATTTTCTTATTTCCTTTTTGATTTCTTTTTTGACCCATGGGTTATTTAGAAACATATCATTTAGTTTCCAGAATTTTCTTGATTTTCCAGATATCTTTCTTTTAGTGATTTTGAATTTGGTTCCACTATGATCAGATAACATATTTTGTATGATTTACATCCCTTTAGAATTGTTGTGACTTGTTTTATGGGTTATGATTTGGACTGTCTAAGTAAATGTGTAGTGTCTTGTGAGGTTACAAAGTTGTTGTCAGTTCAGTACATGCTTACCTTAGTTATCTTTGGGCAATTTCCCCCCGCTCTCCTTTTTGGCAAGATTATGGCACTGGCAATAGTGTCTTCATATCAGAAAAGAGGGACTTGAAGTTTTTCAGAGTAGGTAAAGCAGAGACTTTAAAATTCTGGTCTGACCTAAGAATTAAAGGAAGCCAGTTAGAACCTTACATGGAACAACAGTGACAGATTTTATTTTCTTGGGCTCCAAAATCACTGTGGACATTGACTGCAACCATTAAATTAAAATAGGCTTGCTCCTTGGAAGAAAAGCTATGACAAATCTAGACAGTGTATTAAAAAAGCAGAGGTATCACTTGGCTGACAAAGGTCCGTATAGTCAAAGCTATGATTTTTCCAGTAGTCGTGTATGGATGTGAGAGTTGGACCATGAAAGAAGACTGAGTGCTGAAGAATTAATGATTTCAAA
Organism: Bison bison bison; assembly: GCF_000754665.1. Taxonomy (NCBI): domain Eukaryota; kingdom Metazoa; phylum Chordata; class Mammalia; order Artiodactyla; family Bovidae; genus Bison; species Bison bison. Next base: position 9,722,506 of record NW_011494717.1, read on the forward strand.
TTGTGGTGCTCAAGAAGACTCTTGAAAGTCCCTTGGACAGCACAGAGGTCAAACCAGTCAATCCTAAAGGAAATCAACCCTGACTATTCATTGGAAGGACTGATGCTGACACTGAAGCTCCAGTACTTTGGCCACCTGATGTGAAGAGCCAACTCATTCAAAAAGATCTTGATGCTGGGAGTGATTGAGGACAGAAGGAGAAAGGGGCAACAGAGGATGAGATGGTTGGATGGCATCACTGACTCAGTGGACATGAGTTTGAGCAAAGTCCAGGAGATAGTGAAGGACAGGGAAGCCTGGCATGCTGCAGTCCATGGGGTCACAGAGTCAGACATGACTGAGCAACTGAACAACAAGAAGTCAGATTCTTAATGGAAGTTTATGGAGGGCCTGGGTGTGCTCTGTTTGTTTTGAACTAGTTCTTTTTCTTCATTATTTTGGTCCTTAAGTACATTCAACCTCTCTCACCTCTAGGATATTTCTACAGAAGGTAGTATAAGACCTTTTGGGACATTTGATGGGCATTCCAGATGGCATAGGCACTCCAGATCACTGTAGGTTGGTTGCATGGCGGGATTTGTGTGTTAGTCACTCAGTCATGTCCACCTTTGTGACCCCATGGGACTCTCTTAGGTGGCATTTTCTGATTGCTGATCTCCATTGATTTTCATTGGGTCATTAGTCTATTTTAGAGGAAATAATTGAGATTTCATATTTCTGTTAGGTAGAAAGTTAGGCATGAGCAACAAGGGTTGGCCTAGCTGGAAAGGATGCAAGCTGATCTCTAAACCCCACCCCAGACACACCCAGGAGAGCTGCACAGATGTGCTACAAAAATAGCCACAGAGACTTCCAACTCCTGCACTTGCTCCCTAGGCATGCAGTGGATACAAACTAACCACAGGGGTTTCTCCAACTTGGTCACATGTGCCCTTGATATACAGCTATATCCTCAAGTAACCTTAGGCAGCCTGGAGCCCATTAAGGGTTCCATGTATGTATAAATACTCTATACATACATACATCTGGTTATAACAGACTGAATTATGGGAAAGGCACGTGCAACAGAGCCTGTTGTTATTAACTTGCAACTGTCAATCAAAACTCTCAGTCCAGGCCCACCTGGATGAATATGTAAAAGACCTAATTTGCATATACCCAGACACACCCCTTCCCTGATTGGCGGGGTATTCCCTTTCCTGATTGGTGGTGGGTACAGGCTGTATTTTGCACAGGGCCAGAACCAAGAGTTGGAAGTATAAAAGGGAAGCCAAGAGGGATCATGGCCTCCGCTTTGGGGTTTGCCTGCTCCCATGTCAGGAGTGTATTATCTGCTGTCAGTTTAATAAAAGTTCTGTCTACTTGAGCTGTAACTGAATTGTAACTAGTCTGTTGTTTCAAATCCTTGCTACCGCTACAAGAGCCTAGAAATCCTGCCTAGTTGAGCTGTAATTAGGCCCTCTTGCCATACTAAATCTTTGTTACAACAAAACAAGAACCAAGGCAGAGAAATAAACCAACCTGACATTTCCATCCTCCCGAAGGATATACTGCTGCTGCTGCTAAGTCGCTTCAGTTATGTCAGACTCTGTGCGACCCCATGAACCATGTCTAAATTTCCTAGTATGTGATATCATTCATATTAACTTGTATGTGTTGGTTCTTAATGAATCAGTCTCTCTTTATATACTTGTTTGTGTGGTAGATATGACTTTTCTGTTTCTACTGAAATTAAAAAGTGAGACTTCTCTCTGATATAAGAAGCCTAACTCTTCATAGCCTTTTAATACTTTTTCCAGGTTGCTGTCAAACTTCCGATTTATTGAAAGCCTTCTTCACATTTCCAGAATCAAGCAAAGTCTTTTGATTCTTCTACAGGTTCTATATCAGTATATAAAAAAGAAAACCAGCAGTGACTTTATCCTTCCCATTTCCCTTTTGATGCCATTCATGTTAATATCATTAGTAACCACCCCACCAGAAACAAATAAATAAAATTCTTGTTTTTCTTCTGCTTTTGGCTACAGGCTAGGTTGTAAAAAGAAGAGAACAAAATGTTTTAGTATGCTCATGTCTTTAGTGATGGGGAATTAGAGCCATTAAAAAAAAATAAACAAGTTAACCAAAAATATGGCAAAATAGGAAGGTAGATGCAAGAGGATTTCAGAAGTCCCAGAGCGAAAAGAGTTACAGATATGGGATTTCAGGTGAAGACCACATACATCCAACTTTTCAGGGAGGTGAAGGGACACAGGAAGAGAGTTAGCTTGAGGAGAAAGAGAAAGGAATTTAAAAAAAGTTTTCATGCGGTCTGAATAAAATTTATAGCTTCTCCCTCCCCGGGCCTTAGAAATTAGACTCTTTTCCTATTATTGTCACTCTGTATGAGAAACTCTGTTTGATAGTGGTACTGTAAAGCTGAATTGATGTGGCTGCAGTCAGTGTATAGAAAAGTTCCAACTCCATCTCGAGTTAGTTCTTCCTTTGTACTTATGCCTAAACCTCTTCATCTGGAGAAGTGCCAATTTACCACTACATTTAAATAAATAAGAACATTTCTCATCAATAGGGGTGGCAAATTTAGCCCCTCTTTAGAGCACTGAGCAATTTATGACCATATGTTAAATACCATAAAACAGCTTTAAAGACTTGGTCCCTGGCCATTGCCAGATTGTACCGTAGGAGTAGGCAGCACTGCGAGGAACTGGGAATGTTTCCTCCGGCCCTTGGAGGCCTCAGTAACTCACTGATGTCACAGCCAGAGAGGCCTGTTTTCAAACATTCCCTTTATAAAGGTGAAATACTAAAAGATTCCATTTTGGCATTTGGGTGCAAAGAAGGCAAGGCTTCTTTTTTAATTTTTAAGGGTCGAAATTAGTATGGAAAGTGTTGTGTGGGAGAATGAGTAACTTGGCAGCAGCGAGTCCAGAAGGCAAGTCTAGGAATAGGTAATAGATATCCTACTCATTCTTTTTCTTGGAGCGTGAACTGGACTTTTATAAGGCGTAAGCAAACCAAATACCACGTTTCTCAATCGTTTTCTTTTTGCCAACTTTTATGGAATTAATATTAATGTTAAAAACAATTTTGAAAATTTCGTCCTATAGGGCTGCCAGTTCCAAGGATTTCTTTTCTTCCAGGAGTGTGACTCATTATTTGGTGAACTCCAAATATTAGTTTTTATTCTTACCATCATCACAGCCTGTGAATCATTTATGGCATTCTGTGGGCTCATGGCTGAGAAAACGAAGATGTGTGCCAGCAAGCATGTGATTTTTTGGTCAAGTAAGTGCCATAGGATCTTTGATGGACTTCTGACACGTGAGGAAACCACTGGTTCAGGCAGGGGGACTTACTAAATAGGAATGGGCCTCAAGATGCTTTGTCTAAGATCTTTCTGACTGTTCTCTCTGATGGATAACTCTTCCTACAAAGGAAGATGATGAAATTGGGTGTCAAAGGTCTAGGAATCCTAGCCTTCTTAAATGTGTCAGTGCCAGCCCAAGGGCTGACTTCCTGTCAGTTCCTGTGTGGTTTGCACTACATCCTCTTTGCACCAGATTAGTGTTTTAGATCATCTATCATAACTGCTATCCTGTGAATTCTTGGCAATCTGATCTCACTCTGCAGAAGGCAGCTGGCACCCTTGTCTAGGAAGTGCAACTGGAGAGCTCCCGTCTCCCTCTTCCTCAGGCCAGGAAGTACACTATTGTTATCCATCGGTGCTTTCTTCCTTTGAAAGAACAAAAAAATCTTCAAACTTTGGCAACTCCTAAAAGTGCTGGGTAGCAGTTTGAAATGACCCTTTCCATTTTGTTGGTCTAGGGCAAAAACTTGAGTGATCTTTGACATCACTTGTAAATCTTGTCTGTTTGTCCCTGAGGCATGTATATGCATTAGTGGACATTTTCCCCCATTGTGAAGGAAGTCATGCTTAAGTCTTCAGACTCACATCAGAGTGCTTTGTTTTATTTTGGGCTTTGATTTTCAAGGATATTCTTTTGACTTAGGCTATGTTGTTGCCCAGTTATTTCTTCTCTGTGTGTCTTCTTAACAGTGGGAATTTTCAATTCCTGTTACCAGCATTCATTAAAGACTATTCACTTTGGATATGATTTCAGTATTTGCATTGGATTTTCACTCTTTGGAATAAGTGATAATTTAAAGCACATTTCTTCACTATTGAAGGTAAAGACAAATGTCATCTTAGTTGTCCTGATTTGTCATGCCATAGTTTGGCATTTGTCATGCTGAACATGACATGGTTCATGTCATATCATGAGCTATATTGTGGATCTTAAAATAGTTTTTTTCCTTTCTCATGACTCAGAGGTCTCATTTGGCAACTTGATTTTATTCATATAGAATAGGAGTTACCTTTAGCTCAGGTCATCTAAAGAACTTGTTTATAAGGGAATATAAACCTATGGATGAGTTATTTTAAGTGGCATCCTTCAGTCTCTCTTGGCACACATCATTTTTACTTCTGACTCTTCTTCCTTTCATCTTATGAAAACCCCATCTTCTGTAAGGTTTCAAAATTGATGTAGCTCTTGGTTTCTTTTGTGTTCTGCTTCTTAAGATGGGTGAGGGGAAAGGAAAGATAAATTGTGCTTCTTTACAGAAAAAAGGTGAACTTTCTGAAGGTGGATTTTATATTTATGGACATCAGGCAGTATCATCATATAAAGAGCCTGAATCCTACTAATGCACTAAGAACAGCATGAAGGGAGAAATTTGGATTTCAAGACATGGGAGAATTTGTTATTCAGATTATTTATATCCAATAAAATCTGTGGTTCCTGAAATAATACACTGTTAAACTCTAGGGGTGGTATCCCTGAGATCTGTAAGGTCTATATACCTCACACAGTAGCTGATAAAGAAATGCTTGTTTATTAAATGAGACCAGAGCACTAAAAGAATTTATGTGGAAAGTCTCAATTGGAAGAATACTAAATTTCAGAGGGACTTTAAGTAGGACGTGGGTTATCTAAAGATATTTGAGAAAGAGCATCATGGTTTCTGCATTGAAGACAGGGAAAGAGAGCTCTGAAAGTTTATATAAATCTACCAGGTTGACATGCATATTTAGAAAGAAACAGGAAAAAGACTCACAAAGGCAGTTTTGCCAACACTTGGCTACAACAGGACTAAATGACTTAACTTTGTAAGAACAACTCTTAATCAATGAATCTCTTATTTTAAAATGATAAGTACAGTATATTGGGAAGGAAAGAATAAATTGACTTTGTCCTGTGGGTAGCAGCGCTTTTGATTCTATCTTCAGAATGGATCGGAGAAGCAGATCATGAAATGATTAGTGAGACATTAAATACATTGCTTGACAGTATGCCTAAAGCCTGTGACGAAGAATGAATGCTCCTTATTGTTGAAATCAGACAATTTGGTCATCCTAATGTAGAGCAAATTGCAAAATGGTTTGTTTTGCAGTTAATTTTTTATTGTTCTTATTTTCCTGTTTCTCCTTTTTCTGTTTTTCTGAGTATAATTTCACTGCTCTTGGGTAAGACAAGTTCCAGGCAGTCGTCCTCAGACATCTGACTGTTTACCAGCTTTCTCAGGGTTGGCCGTCTCCTGTAGAAAGGAGAGGTAAGGATCCACGAATCTCAAAGCACTTTCGCCCATCCACTCATCCAGTCCATATTGAGCGCCTCCTCAGTCCAAATTCGGAAGCCCGATACTTGAGGGCCTCCACTGTTTGGCACCATCATAACGTTGTTCATATTCTCTCTTTACCCACTTTTTGACTGTGAACAAGACTGCTTGAACAATCTCTCCCTAACCTTCATTTTCATCTCTTATATGCCCTCTCCCTTCTGAACATCTCTTTCTTACCAGTGTAATCTACTTGCTATCCCCTGGGCACATAATTTGCTTTCTGCCCCCAAGTTTCGCTCATTCTCTTACCTTTGCCAAATTTCTCTGTTTTTTGAAGCCTACTATGGACAGCCCTCAGCAGTCATTTTAAGAGAGATTTGATTAGACTGAGCATGATTTTAAACTGAAGCAAAGCAGGCAGTGAAGTGGGAGGCTGTGGCAGGTTGTCTGTAGATGGTCATGGCAGTGTCTCCTGCTTTGCATGCTCTTCTGTACTCAGTGAGACCTTGCCACCTCTCCTTCAAGGGTTGGAGTGTAATTTTCCTCCCGTTGAATCTGTGTAGGCTTGTGACTGTTTTGATCAGTAGGGTATGATGCAGATAATGGTGTTTGACCTCTGAGGCTGGGTCATCAAAGATAATTGAGTTTTTGTCTTACTAGCAGGGACACTTGTGCTTGGCGCTTTGAGCCACTGCCTGAGAAGTCTGACTGCTTTGAGGTTGCTGTGCTGTCTGGTAGCCAGGCCATCTGGAGACTTCACATATAGGCACTGCAGTTGGCTGTTCTTGCCTTGGGATTATCCCAGCCCAGATATTGGACCCTTCAAATGAATCTGTCCACTAGCTGAGTACCACTTGGCGATATCAGTCAATGCTGTGAAGAGTAAAAGAATCATTCACCTGCATTCTATCCAGGTTTCTTTCTTGGTTTCTCGCTTGCTCTCTTTTTTTTTTTTCATTCTTCTTGTTGCTGTTTTGGCTGTGCTTTGTGGCTTGTGGGATCTTAGTTCCCCAACCAGAGATTGAACCCACACCCTTGGCAGTGAGAATATGGAGTCCTAATCAGTGGAATTTTCTCTACCCAGGTTTTTAACCCACAGAATCTGTGAGCATAATAAGAAAGTTGTTGTTTGAAGCCTTTGAGTTTTGGGGTAGTTTGTTAGGTAGCTTTAGTAATTAGAATACAGACCCTGATGAACAAGAATGGATTAAGAGCCTGTAGGAGGGCGGCAGAGGTGGGACCCAGGGCAGAGACCAGAGGTGAGGTCTGCAGAGGGAAGAGGAGAAGACAAAACGATTAGGAGAGAAATGGGAAATTACTTTTCATTTTATATTGGAGTATAGTTGATTAACAGTGTTATGATAGTTTCAGGTGGACTGAATCAAAGTGATTCAGTTCTATTCTTTTTTGAATTCTTTTCCCATTTAAATTGTTGCCCAATACTGAGCAGAGTTCCCTGTGCTTTATCGGTCCTTGTTGCCCCTCTGTTTTAAACATATCGGTGTGTACACGTCAATCCCAAACTCCCTAACTCTCTCTCTCTGCTTCCCCCCAACCATAAATTCATTTTCTAAATCTGTGAGTCTGTTTCTGTTTTGTAAATAGGTTCATTTGTATCATTTCTGTTTAGATTGCTTATATAAACAATATCGTGATATTTCTGTGACTTAACTTCAGTCAGTATGACAGTCTCTGAGTCTACCCATGTTGCTGCAAATGGCATTGTTTCCTTCTTTTTAATGGCTGAATAATATTCCACTGTATATGTATGCTGCACCTTCCTTATCCACTCCTCTGTCAGTGGACATTTAGGTTGCTTCCATGTCTTGGCTGTTTTAAACAGTGCTGCCATGAACACTGGGGTGCATGGACTCTTTTGGATGTTTTTCTCCAAATGTGTGCCCAGGAGTGGGATTGCAGGATCATATGGTGCTTCTCTTTTTCATTTCCTGAGGAACCTGTATACTGTTTCCCATGGTGGCTCCACCAGTTTACATTCCCACCTACAGTGCAGGAGGGTCCCCTTCTCTCCACACCCTTTCCAGCCTTTACTGTTTGTGGAGTTTTTGATGATAGCTGTTCTGACTGGTGTGAGGTGATATCTCGTTGTAGTTTTGATTTGAAATTTCTCTGATAATTAGTGATGTTGAACATTTTTTCATGTGCCTCTTGGCTGTCTGTATGTCTTCTTTGGAGAAGTGTCTGTTTAGGTCTTCTGCCCATTGTTTGATTGGGTTGTTTGTTTTGATGGTATTAAGCCACATAGCAATGGGTAAATTTTGAGGGAAAAAGGTGGGGGATTCACATCGATGATCTATTATTATTAATTATATATGTATATATATTAAATTTGTCTTTGAATTATGTTAACTTATTTTCATCTCTGGGTGAGGTTGGAGTTGAGGTCATCTTTCAAGAAGCAGAAGCTCTGGAGAGGGCCTGGCTGCCTGATGGAGAGCACTGAAGACAGCTGACCTGCTGTCTGGCCTTTGACAGGTATCTGGTGAGGAAAGACAGAAGCTTGGTGTTTAGTCATTATGGTGTGCTTTCCTCAAGTGCATACTGTCGGTGTGAAGTACTTGGAACCCTCAGAAGTACAGGAGACCCTCCCCAGAGGGGTGCCTCGGACCTCTGTGGCTGTGTGGGAGTTCTGAACCTCAGCATGGCTCTTCGGGATTAACAATAACACACAGCTGCCTGTGGTTTTGGGGAATGAAAAGGATCCTACCTTTGCCTGGGGACATTGTTTTTAAGTAGGAACTTTCTTGAGAAAAAGGGGAACACACCTCCAGTTTTAGTTAAGGACCTTCAGAGGGCTTTTGTCCACATTGAAGACTCAGCACGTGTTATGAATTGAGTGTTGGCATTGCTTTCATAAAAGAATTGTTTTCTGTATCCATCCAGCAGTCTGGCCGCCAGCCACATGCAAGTCAGTTTATTTCTGCGAAGAATTACATGCTCCCTGTCTAAGTGGACTCTTAAGAGTCTGGGAATCTGCAAGTTTTAGACAGCTTTCCATTTAGTAAAATATTTAATTCGTAGTTGGAATTTTTAAATTACTGTTGTAAGGAGAAAGATGCTATAGCCTCACTGAAATACTATTACTGGATAAAAGAGTGCTACTTTCATGACAAAGTAACCATGATGTATCAACCCTTTGCTTCATGTATTATGGTCAGGATAGAATTTGCCCCTGTGCTGTAAAGGATTCTACTGTGTTTCCCTTGGTCTCTGTTAGGTGCTTTTAGATTTCACTCTTTCTTATCCCAGCTCCCCACCTCCCCCCGACTGTGTTGGAGTGACCTTGGCACTTCTGAGATGTGACTTGTTTTTGTGTACCACTCTAACCCTTCCCTGAAAATGGCAGGACATGTAAATAACTTGATCTTACAGATCCTGCTTGATCTGTTTCTTTTTGACTTGTGAAATTTTCCTGTCTGGAGCTTGACTGTCTCTGTCCTTTGTTATTATCAGTTTGAATTTAAATTAAACAGAAAATCTGTCATGATACCATTGCTTAAAACTGTTCATTTTCTGTTGCTTTATTTTTCAGTTTTCTTTTTTTTAGGGGGTATTTTGTTTGAATGTTGGCTAGAGCTTTAACTGTTCTTACTTTGGTAGTGGTTTTATTTTTATGAATTTTATCATTCCTTGCTTTCTGCAAAGCATTTTCTTTTATCTACTTTTGAAGAATTTTATTTAATTTGTTCATCTTTATTGTTCAGCATTCTAAATTTTCATTCATTTGGATAGATTTCCCCCCTACTTTAGCTTCCGTGGATTACACGACTTGCTTTTGTTCATTGTTAGACTTGTTTGACTCTTGTCGTGTGTGAACTCAAAGGATCCTTCACTATTTATTTATTTATTTATTTTTAGCATCTTTTTTGGTCCAGCTGCTGGGCATTTCAGAGTTATTTGACAGTGAGAAGTATTATTCTGTTTTTTTGTTTTCATTAATTCCACAGGCTAGTCCTTGGTTTTCACAGGGTTTCTGCAAGTTTATGAGTGGGCTTTTGCACGATCTTCCAAGCCCTGTTCTGTGGGAGCTGAAGCACAGGGCCCGGACCGAGATTGTTCTTTGTGTGCTTGTTTGATTCTGCCACTGGTGCTCTGGTTTATGCCAGTGGGTGCAGTCAGCAGAAGACACATTGCTAAACAGTGAACTCATAACTGAAAGAAAGATTGGTGTGGTTTTTTCCTCCCCATCTAGCATTCTGTGGTTATTTCTCCTGATTTTTTGGCAAGTGTTATTTGCCTTTGTCAAGCTGTGGCCACATCAGCCTTAAATTTCTGCTTTGTATAATTCAGCTAGGAATTAGAAAGAAGTATTTGCAATTGTATAGCATTCCATATTTTTTGAAGTATTTATACTTAAATGATCTCACTCTAATTGCCCGACAGCTCTCAGAGGGCCAGTGACTTTGCTTCTTCACATACAAGAGCGGACTTACAGAGTCTAAGTGACAAGGTCACATAATTGGGAAGTCAGGGACCCAAATCCAAGACTTCTGAGTACAAGCCCGATGCTTTTCCTGCGGTTAACATGCTGGGAAAGAATTACTGTCTTTATTACCATACACTCATAATTGGCTTTTCAAGTAGACTCAGATAAAGGCAAGTCGGCGTGGTGAGAAAGTCATGCAGGAAATAAGGACAAGCAGTGGCATTGGTGAATAGGAAGTAAACACAGCATCGAACACTCATGCCTTCTGTCATACCTCAGCTGGGAAAGGTGTGGTGGTCAGTTTGACTTATACCTGATTGGGAAACTAACTGACATGCTTCCACTTTTGTGTGGATCTCTCTTGGACACTTGAGTAATAGCTCATGGCTGGATATATTTGTTTTGTTTGTTTCTGAAGGCAGAAATCACAAGCAGAAGTTGCTGAAAACAGAATGAGAAGTTAATCAGGTTTGTGAGAGATAAAGGCTAAGTGTCACCCCCGAGATGTAGAGAATAGTCTGAAACGCTGATTTTACTGTGTGTGTGTCTTTAAGCCTGTGATCTTCAGTTATCTTATAGACCTTGACCTGGCAACGTAGCTTTATGATTCAGATCTATTATCTGGCCTAATACATCTTTCATTGTCTTAATTGTATCTTTGTGATATAATAAAATCTGTTGTTTAATTTGCAGTCAGATCATAAATTAAACAACAATTTTAATCAACTTTTCAAAATCACTTGGATGGTTTCTCTTTAATGTGGGAAAGATGAGGGAAGAAAATTTAAAGGTCAAGATAACTTAAAAGTCAAGATAATAAAATGGATCAGGTATGTAGAGCCAAACTCTTTGGGTCTTTTTGAATGAAATAATTGGCTTTTCATTTAAAAATGTACTTAACGTTTATTTAGAAGTGAAATTATCAAAAGATTTTGACCTTAGCATAAGCTTTAAATATCAAATACTCAGTTTTATTTTATGAAACAAAAGGAATCTTAAAGGAGTTAGATATGATCAAAAGCAAATTTAATTAAAATGGAATATTCTACCCTCAACCTATTAGTCTTGCTGTAATTCCTCTTATGAGACACATTGTATTGTTAAAACTTATGTCATCCTAATAATTAACTGAAGTAAAAGAATTTTATTTTTAGAGCTGTAGACTCTTTGATGTCGTGTAATCCACTACCAGTTGTAGCAATTTCTTTGGTAAGTGGAGATACGGCTACTGTCATCAATGGGAATCTTATCATTCATAAGACAGCACTGCAGAGTGCTCTTCAAAAAATATTTTTTGTCCCAGAGACAAAACAACTTTATTTCCTCATCTGTATGACAGTTTCCTGGTACTAAAAGGAATGCTTAGTGGAATTCTTGTTTGAATTAATTAGCCAAACCAAGATTCTTTTTATAGTGGTGATCTTTTTTTGAAAATGGAATTGCTGGAATTACTAGAATTACCAAATAATTATTAGGGTTGAGAAATTGTGGGTAATAAGCAGACTACAGATGAGGAAAATCATGGACCCAGTATTTAAAGAAAAAAGAGAGATATATTCTTAAAATGACAGATTAATTTTTATGTTGATGCTGGTTAAGCTTCAATAACTGATTATTTATTTATTTTTGAGCTGATTGTTAAGCAAATGGTTTGAGAGCATTTAAAACATGTTATATTTTTAGTAGCCAGCATAGGTTTACTTAGAAACAAGTTGTGCCAAACTAACTTATTTCTTATTTTTGGTACATCAGCTGACCTAGGAAATAATTTTAGCAAAAGTCTGACCATATCTCTGTGATGTCCTTCTGGATATATATATTAATAAACCAAAAATATGGTTAAGTAAATTTTCAGTAATATGTACAATCACTGAAAAGTCTCTAAATGAAATACTCTAGGGTTGTATTTTTGACTGTGTTTTAAGATTTTTATGAATGATACGGGCTTACGTGTTCAACTTGTGGGAGAACGCAAGTTTAAAGAGGCTAATACAATCTTTCATTACTAGGCAGTATTCAGATTTCCCTGAGTCGATATATACACACAGACACACACATACATATGTAAACAAAATGTATTTGTGTGTTCACAGTTTGTTTGGATAGTGAGAGTGTATGCATTGCAATGATAGGCTGGTGTGTTATTTACAGTCGTCTCATCTCCCATCCTCCCTTCTTTCTCGTTTTTCCTTTTTCTCTTCATGGTCTTTTATGTCCTATTCTCTTTCCTCTTCTTCCTCCTTCTTCAGTTTTCTTTCTCTCTTTCTTTTTCAGTCTGTCTGTGAAGAAACTGGGGCATTTTGTCCTATAGAGTTTTCCCCCATCTGAATTTTGATGATTTTAGCCATGTGATTTAGCATGTTCCTTCGCTGCTGTGTATCCTGTATGAATTGGTTATCAAAATGAGTAGTTTCCTTTGCATTTTTCAAAGATAACTTGATTGTTTTAGTGTTTCATTGTTAACTCATGGTTAACTGGTTATTGGAGTTTCCCAGATGGCACAGTGGTAATCTGCCTGCCAATACATGAGACATAGGTTTGATCCCTGGGTCGGAAAGATCCCCTGGAGGAGGAAATGGCAAACTATTCCATGTTTCTGCCTGGGAAATCCCATGGACAGAGGAGCCTGGCAGGCTACCATCTGTGGGGTCGCAAAGAGTCGGACACAACTGAGCACACGGGCCTGACTGACTTAACTGGTTATTAATGTGTTTAGCCCATTACATTTATTGTTGTTGATGCTTGAAGCAACCCATCTTTGGCCAGTGAGAGCCTCTCTGTGATGTTCCTATCTTTTCAGTATGACCCCCAAAGCTTTGATAGCTTTCTTGCTTGCTGGCATGACCAGATGTTCCAGGGTCATCTTGTACTTTTTTTGCCCTGGGCCTCCAGCTAGCCTTTTCACTCTTCCTCTCCTTCCAGAGAACAACTGGGAAAAGAGTTTTTTTGTAGGAAATTGTTGCACTTTGCAAAGTTGTGTGTCTGTCTCTAGTGAGTTGCTGAGCCAGATTCTCTCAGGTCTCAACCTACACTTTGGTTTGTTAAGTTGGTAGAGGTAGCTTTAATAGTGTGAACCATTCTCCTCTGTTTGAAGTAGCTTGGTTTGATTGTTTAGCCGACTGTTCCATTTTTTTGCCTTTTGGGTACAGGGATTCTACATTCCTTTTCTGGCTGTGGATTAGAAGTGGAAGGACTGAAGCCCAGTCTCATGACACTAAACTGTAGGGACTCAGACAGAGCTCTGAGCAAAAAACTGTCAGCGATGTGGTAATGGAAACGCCCACCCAGTCATGGTTAAACATTTCATTTTTCCAGGAGGAACATACCTTCTCTGAACAGCCACATGTTCTGCCTTAAGTTTGGATACTTAGAACAGCGGAGCCTGAGACAAGGATTTGGGTACAAATAGTTTATTTGGAAGGTGATCCCTGGAAACATAGTGAGGGAGTAGGGAAGAGAGACAAGGGAGGCAGAAAAGCCAGAAAAGGGTGTATAAATGAGTGGGTTATTGCTGTGGGCAAATGGGGTTAAACCGTACTTCCAGTCTTCCAACCGTAGAACTCTTCCATACTGTCCCAAGGAAGGGCAAGGAATGTTTATATCCATTCTCATCCTTTAGTCTTAGTGTCATTCACTTTCACTTTTTGTAGCCTTTGTTTTTTGTTTTGTTTTTTGGCCAGGCTCTCTTTTAGGCCAGAGAATGCCCTTAGGGAAATAGGTGAGGTTACTTAAGCTGGGTGGGATTGGGGGCAGGAGGAAAAGGGGACCACAGAGGATGAGATGGCTGGATGCCATCACCGAATCGATGGACGTGAGTTTGAGTGAATTCCGGGAGATGGTGACGGACAGGGAGGCCTGGCGTGCTGCGATTCATGGAGTCACAAAGAGTTGAACACAACTGAGCGACTGAACTGAACTGAACTTAAGCTGGGTGGCTGTTAGTTTATAGTGTGTGTGTTTGTGTGTGTGTGTGTAGGGGGTGTGTAGCAGGATTAAGAGGTGAGGTAGGGGAATGGGAATGGGGTCTGGGGCAGGGAGGTTGGTTTGCTCCCCAGTGACCATTTGGCAGTATCTGGAGATAATTTTGATGGTCACAGCCAAGGGTAAAGGAGAGTACCACTGGCTGGTATTTAGTGGGTAGAGGCCAGGGATATTGCTAAACATCCCTCTCATAGGGTTGCCCTGTGCAGCAAAGTATGGAGCCCCAGATGTCAATGGGACTGAGGTTAAGAAGCTCAGGTGGAATCCAGAGCTGCAGTGAGTGCTGCGGTGGGGGACCAGGGGGTGTGTTGGGAGCACTGGAGGTGTCTGCTACATTTCTCTACATGTGCTTTGGGTTTCCTGCGACTCTGCTTTTTGCTCATGATGCTCCCTTCGTAAATTCATTTTTAAATCTTTTTCACTCTTTAATTTTTTGGTATAAATTCTGTTGTTATTTCACTTTTTATAAGAGAATATATTAATGTATTTTGTAAATTTTTTTTTCTTTTAGAGCCATTTTTGTTATCTAACACACAGCTCAAGTGCCACTTCTTTGATAAAGCCATCTCTTACATTCCTTATTAACTCCTCCATTTTCAGAATTTCCGTGGCATGTTATTTGTCTGTTTACTGTGACACTGATCTGTTTTAACCCTATACCATTTTTTTCTGTCAAATTTTTATTTTTAAAAATAACATCTATAAAAATTTGAAAGAACTGTGTGATGAATATCTGTAAACTCTTTAATTTGTCAGTTGTCAACATTTTACCATATTTATTTCTCTCTTTACTCACACACATGTACAGATGTATGAAGTTGTAGATTTTATTTATATCTGTATGTCTTCATTTTTTGTAGAATCATATTAAAGTGAGTTGCAGACATTTTGATACTTCACATGTAGTACTTCAGTATCTCTAATGAAAAGGACATTTTTCTTCTACAGAATCTCATGCCATTATCATATTCAAGAAATTTAACATTGATGCAATGATATTATCTAATATGTGGCTCATATTTATATTTTCAGTTGTCTGGTGATGTCCTTTTAGCTTTTTTCTGCTGATCTATGGTCCAGGGAAGAATCATCACTGTTCTTACTGCTCATCTCTTTTATTTTCTTTAATCTTGAAGAGTTCTCTAACCTTTTTTTGTTATTGTTGTCATTGTTGTTGTTTTCTTTTTTCATTCATGATATCTATGGTTTTGAAGACTCTAGGCTGGTTGTTTCGTAGACTATCCCGCAATTTGGTTTGTCTGATTATTTTTCTTCATGATTCCATTTAGCTTAAACACATTTGTCAAACTTTCTAAACCAGTGACGTTATGTCCTCAGTGCGGTCTTCATAAGGTCCGTGTTGCCTGTTCCATTGTTGGTGTTGCTGAGCTTGACCACATGGTTAAATTAAGGTAGTATCTGCCAGGTTTCTCTGTTATAAAGATAGCCTTTTTTCTATTGTAATTTATTAGTAACCTGTGGGGGTGATGTTTGAGACTATCCTGTTCCTCAACAAGATTTTGTAAAATGGTTTTAGTATCTATTGGCTAATCCTATACTGAATCAATAATTTATCAGTGTTTATAGTTTTTCAGAGAAGACAATGGCACCCTACTCCAGTACTCTTGCCTAGAAAATCCCATGGATGGAGGAGCCTGGAAGGCTGCAGTCCATGGGGTCGCTAAGAGTCGGGCATGACAGAGCGACTTCACTTTCACTTTTCACTTTCATGCATTGGAGAAGGAAATGGCAACCCACTCCAGTGTTCTTGCCTGGAGAATCCCAGGGACGGGGGAGCCTGGTGGGCTGCCGTCTATGGGGTCGCACAGAGTCGGACACGACTGAAGCGACTTAGCAGCAGCAGCAGCAGCAGCAGCATAGTTATTTTCTATTTTTGTGGGGGGTGTTCTAAAAGGTCTTGTAGGTCTTCATAGAACCTTTCAACTTCAGCTTCTTCAGCATTACTGGTTGGGGCATAGACTTGGATCACTGTAATATTGAATGATTTGCCTTGGAAACGAACAGAGATCATTCTGTCGTTTTTGAGATTGCATCAAAGTACTGCATTTCGGACTCTTTTGTTGACCATGATGGCTACTCCATTGCTTCTAAGGGATTCCTGCTCACAGTAGTAGATATAATGGTCATCTGAGTTAAATTCACCCATTCCAGTCCATTTTAGTTAGCTGATTCCTAGAATTGCCAACATCCGCTGGATCATCGAAAAAGCAAGAGAGTTCCAGAAAAACATCTATTTCTGCTTTATTGACTATGCCGAAGCCTTTGACTGTGTGGATCACAATCAACTGTGGAAAATTCTGAAAGAGATGGGAATACCAGATCACCTGACCTGCCTCTTGAGAAACTTATATGCAGGTCAGGAAGCAACAGTTAGAACTGGACATGGAACAACAGACTGGTTCCAAATAGGAAAAGGAGTATGTCAAGGCTGTATATTGTCACCCTGTTTATTTAACTTCTCTGCAGAGTACATCATGAGAAACGCTGGGCTGGATGAAGCACAAGCTGGAATCAAGATTGCCAGGAGAAATATCAAT
>NW_011494717.1:9739213-9751157 GCF_000754665.1 Bison bison bison
CAGAGTACATCATGAGAAACGCTGGGCTGGATGAAGCACAAGCTGGAATCAAGATTGCCAGGAGAAATATCAATAACCTCAGATATGCAGATGACACCACCCTTATGGCAGAAAGTGAAGAAGAAATAAAGAGCCTCTTGATGAAAGTGAAAGTGGAGAGTGAAAAAGTTGGCTTAAAGCTCAACATTCAGAAAATGAAGATCATGGCATCTGGTCCCATCACTTCATGGGAAATAGATGGGAAAACAGTGGAAACAGTGGCTGACTTTATTTTTTTGGGCTCCAAAATCACTGCAGATGGTGACTGCAGCCATGAAATTAAAAGATGCTTACTCCTTGGAAGAAAAGTTATGACCAACCTAGATAGCATATTGAAAAGCAGAGACATTACTTTGTCAACAAAGGTCTATCTAGTCAAGGCTATGGTTTTTCCTGTGGTCATGTATGGATGCAAGAGTTGGACTGTGAAGAAGGCTGAGCACCGAAAAGTTGATGCTTTTGAAGTGTGGTGTTGGAGAAGACTCTTGAGAGTCCCTTGGACTGCAAGGAGATCCAACCAGTCCATTCTGAAGGAGATCAGCCCTGGGATGTCTTTGGAAGGAATGATGCTAAAGCTGAAACTCCAGTACTTTGGCCACCTCATGCAAAGAGTTGACTCATTGGAAAAGACTCTGATGCTGGGAGGGACTGGGGGCGGGAGGAGAAGGGGACGACAGAGGATGAGATGGCTGGATGGCATCACTGACTTGATGGACGTGAGTTTGGGTGAACTCCGGGAGTTGGTGATGGATAGGGAGGCCTGGCGTGCTGCGATTCATGGGGTCGCAAAGAGTCGGACATGACTGAGCGACTGAACTGAACTGAACTGATGGTTATTTTCGTATCTCCTAGATTGCAAGCTTTATTGAAATAGAATTTCTTGGTTCTTTTTCTGTTACTGACATGACTCAGAGTACTGTATATGGTTAATATTTTTTGAGTATTGAGTGAATTAATAAGTCAAGATTATCTCTCTAGGAAATGAGAAAAAAATCCTTCTTTCATTCTGCCAGTTCAAGCTAAATCTTTACAGTATGTAACTACGTCAGTGGTTACATACTTTTTTTGTTAAGCTTCTTCAAGTATAGAATAATCAGTTACTCTTTTGTTTGGTATTGCTTTACATTTCAAGAATTTTTTCTATAGTGTCCTCCAAATGACAGTGTTTCTTATTCTGTAAGTGCAAAGTTACTTGCTCTTTACTTTTAAACTAACCTTTTATTCACCCAAATATTATATTTAGTTCACAGAAAGTGAAATGTAAATACGTAGCAGTTTAGAGGCTATACTAAATTAATTAACATCAGTGTTTCACTATTTCATGACAGTCATCATTACTGACTGTTTAAAAATTATATTTGATTCCTAACTACTTTTAAAAACTATAAAAGAATCATAGAAAGGTTGAGAAAGCTTACTTTCTTTGTATGGTGTCAGATACATTATAGTCATTAAAAAAGATTTGGTAATAAATTGTATTAATGAAACATTTTGTGAATATGCATTAGAAAATTATTATGACTAAAATTGTCTGCAGTAGAATATTTATTACTCAATAAGTAATGCTAATTCACAGCGTTTGGCTTAAGGTATTATTTTATGTGCTGAAATAAGAACACAGAAATTCAAGGGTAAAGGTTCATTTAAAACATATTATAGCATCTGAAGACGGGACATTATACTACTAATTAGCCTAAGTTTCTAAGAATCAGCAACATAGCAAATTCCCTTTGATAACCTAAGGATTATGTAGTTTAGGCTTAATTTCCTGAGAACTGTCTCTTATTGTACAGCAACCACTGAAAGAACTGGCATGTTTTATCTGAAGAAGGGGAAACTAAAAGAAGAGGTCATTTGCAGATAGATGATTTAGGGACTGCCGTGTAGGATGATGCTTAGGGTAGGATTTCCATGAATGGGTAAAAGTGATATACAGGCATATATATTCTTCCTATATAAGAAGGTACTTTATCCATCAACTAATAACTGTCCAGCAACAGAATATGCTGCTTATGAAGCTGTGAGCACATTTTACCTGGAAGTGGCCATGGAAGGTTGGGTGACCTCTCCTTCTTGATTTCCTTTCATTTCCTTTGTTCTCTTCTTTCCTTTTATTTGTTCCTCTAGCTCTCTGCTGCTCAGTGTGGTCACTGCTAGCCACATATGGCTGTGGAGTACTTGAAATATGAATAATCTGAATTTGAGGTGTGATGTAAATATGACACATCAGATTCTGAAATCTTAATACTAAAAATAATATAAAAATCTCACTAATTACCTTTATATTGATTATGTATTGAAATGATACTATTTTGTATCTGTTGGCTAAATAAATATGTTAAAATTAATTGAGTTTACTTAATTATTTTATGATTATTTATTAAATATTTATTTCTTAAGATTATCAATTACAGATAAGAAGATGTAAATGTATTCCACCCAATCTCTCTCAGTGGTTGCAATTAAAAACCCTAGAATACCTAAAGAATGTAAATAGCAACTACTTGAGGACTCAGAAAAATAAATAATAGATACTAAGAAGAGAGATACGAGCTTAAAGAATGGCCCATATAGAGGTAGAGGTTAATTTCCTGCCCCCCTCCCTATCTTTCTTCCTTTCCCTGGATCCTGGAACCATGCAGGGTGTGGACAGAAGAAGCTTCAAGGAAAACCCTTTCTCTTGGGTCAGAAGATCAAAAGGATTGAGTGGGGGTTAGGATGGAGCTGTTTTTAAACTGCTGGCCCTAATCGGGTAATGAAACCGGACTCCTGCAGCAGCCTCCATAACTCTTTTCTTTTGTTCTTTCATCTTTAGGTGGACATAGACATAAGAAGTGCACTTGGGGAGGCTATAATACCTACTTGCTACCATAACACCAGGCAGATGCACCCCTAGGAGCCAGAGAGTATAGAGAGAAATCGTGAAGCGGAGGGAGCTGGAGAAAAAGCATCCTTTAGTTTGTGTGTGGAATCTCAGACTTATCCTCAGGCTGCCCGTGTATGGAACTGGACAGAACCAATAGGGCAAAGTCTTTGAGAACTGGACTGTAGTGTAGCCTCTTGCCCAGGTCCTAAACTGGTTTCTGGGTAATAAACACTTGCGGAGAACCAGGATAGCATGAAAAGGCTTTGAAAACTATACTGACATTTGAACGAAGCCCACAGAATGTAGTTCTGCACTTTTAGTCTGAACCTAACTTTTTATCAACTCATTTGACAACTTAAATGAACAAATTCCTCAAAAGACTTAAATTATTGAAATTCACTCAGGAAGAAGTAGGTAGTCTGAAAAATCTGATATCTATTAAAACAATTGAATTCATAGTTTATAAAAGAAATATTTCAAAAGTAAAACTCCAGGTCCAGATTGTCTCAGGAGAATTCTACTAAACATTTAAGGAAGAAATAGCACCAGTTCTGTACAGTCTCTTTCAGAAATTGAAGTGGACACAGAATTTACCAACTGATTTTATAAGGCCACATTTTCCTGATAGCAAAACCAGTCAGAGAAAGTACAGGAAAAACAAAGCATACTATAAACCAGTATCCATCATTTAAAGAGAGAAACCACTCTTCAAAAAATTACCAGCACATTGAATCTGTTCTGTTTTGTTCAGTCGTCAGTCATGTCCGACTCCATGTTGCGACCCCATGGACTGCAGCACACCAGGCTTCTCTGTTCTTCACCATCTCCCAGAGCTTGCTCAAACTCATGTCCATTGAGTCAGTGATCTAGTGGGAAAAAAATGTATCACTACCAGGTGGGTTTTATCCTAGAAATAGATAACAGGTTCAACATTTAAAAATCAATGTTACTTCCATTGTTTACAGACTAATATAAGCTATATGATCATACCAATAGATGCAGAAAAAACATTGAACAAAATAAAAAATCTCTTAATGATAAACCTAAAAATATTATGATGGACTGTAAACTAGAGAGCTAAATCTGACAAGTTTGAAGTGGAATAGGGGTAAATTTAAAATCCTGAAATGGCTTCTGAAATTCAGGTGTCCAAATTAAGACCAAGTCTTAGCATTAGTGTATATGTAAAAGTTTGGGGGCTTTTTTAGTTGACAGGAAGTATAACATGAGTTAACATTGATACGGCTACCAAAAAAGCTACTTCAATATGCTATGATATTTGTTGGTACAAGTTTAGTGTCTAAAATGAAGGCATGGATTTTTATTTATTTATTTATTTATTTTACTTGATCTGTGTTCTTTAGAGCATACCTGAAATCTTGTGTTTGTTTCTGGGTATTACCCTCAAAGAGGACTGTAGACAAACTGGTACACATGCAGAGAAGAGAGAGGAAATGGTAATAAAGGAAATGGAGACCAAGTCATAAGAAAAGTAGTGGAAGAAGCTGGGATACTTAGCCTGGTTACTAGATGACTCTTGGTAGGGTTGAAAGAGAGGTCATAAGAACTGCCTGTGAATAATTGAAGGGCTATGATATTAAAGTGAAACTATACTTGTTCCATAAATTTCTAAGAACCAGTGGATGAAGTTTTCAGAGAAAGAGAGATAAAATTTTCAGAGAAAGGTAGGTTAAATTTCAGTGTAAGGAAACATTATATCAGGAGTTAGAACTAACTCTTGGAAAAGTTACCTCTCCAAAATCTTTGGTAAAACTATTGCCTAAACCTACCTTTCCAATGAAAATTTCCTTCAACCTGGCATTTCCACAAGACTCTTGTCTGACCCTTACTTCCTATAGTTGAGAGTTTCAGTAAATAATCATTTTATGTAGCCACTGAAAGAGTATTTCTTCCATCACTAGTGGGCTTCCCTGGACACCAGTCATTTGCCATTTGAATTGTTTCTTTGAAACTGTGTTTTCCTGGCAGTTATTTCAGCTTTAAGGTAGACGAAGTAGCATGATACTATTCATTGATGAAAATAAGGAAGGAGCTTGGGGACAAGCTGCATTCCTTCTATAACGGGAGCAGGACAAGTGACCCACTCTGCAGCTCTGGTGACTGGGCCTTCCTAAGATGGTGCTCATATGTTCCAAAGAGTGTCAGCTACCAAGACACAAGAATGTAGACAAAAACTTTCTTGCTCCTATTGTGCTTTTTATGAAGAATTATAGACATATTTTCAAAGAGAAGAATTTCTGCCCCATTGGTCCTACAGTTGTAGTGCGTGAATTTTCAGGGAATCATGAAAATTAAGACTTACAACAGCTCCATTTTGTTGTTAGGTGTTTGTTATACTTCTAGCCATTCTAGGAGTTTTGTTTCTTTACTGACTTTTTTTTTAAACTTCACCTTATATCGCCTCTGATTCTATTTTTATTTCTTTGTTCTCTTGCCTGCTCTTCCTTTTTATGAAAAGTTGGAGCAAGCAGTATCCAAGGGATCTGTCCTCTGAGTTCCTATCATCTTGTCCAGGGTGAAATAAAGGAAACATGATGTTATTGCTCTTCTCCGTGATTTGTGTTGGTCTTTTCTCCACCATCTCTGCCTTGAGGTCAGGGACTGTGCTTTCTACTTCCTGTATATCTCCCCAGGTGTCCAATATGTGCATCTGTGCATGGTGGGTTTTTAATAAATGTTCTTGACTGATTTACTGACTGTTCTTCCTAGCAAGGAAACAATGCTGCATTTTATTCCAAAGAGGCTATACAATATTAAGGTAAAGTATTTTAGGAGTTCTTTGAGGTTGAAGGTAAAGAGTTTGAGAAATTCTGAAATGTTTAAGAGTGTGAGATTCTGGAAGACATTTAAATTTATTTTTTGTTTTGAAAATTACTTGTATTTTGCTCTGTGTAGTATGGTAATGTCTCTGCCTCTAAAAGGATTGTTACAGTTGAGGATGTAATCATTGGTATACATTGTTTCCTTGAAAAATTTTTTCTGTATATTTAAATAATTTTGGCAGCTTAAAAAATTTTTTTAGATTAAAAAAATTAACATCCCCCAGTACTCTCCTTTAAAAAACCCATTGGGAAACTTCTTGAAAAATAAAGATCTTTGTAAGTATTCATCTTATAAAAAGATTATTTGCTTTTAAAAAGGACTCATTGCAGAGTTTTGTTTTGTTTTTTTTTAATGGAGAACTCTACAATTGAATTTTCAAGATGATTTTATTTATAAAAAGTAATTTACTCATAACCATTGAGTAAACACCTTCTAATTTATGTGTGTTTAAGTTCAGATTAAAGTGAGGTGAATTTTTGCATCAGAGTAAAAAACAATAATGGCCTTATTGAGATAATTCACATACCATGCAATTCACTCTTCGAAGTGTATAGTTTAGTGGTTTTTAATACATTCATGAAGTTGTGCAATCATCAACACTAGTTCCAGAACATTTTCATCTCTACAGAAAGAAACTTTGAACTCATTACCTGCTGCTGCTGCTAAGTTGCTTCAGTTGTGTCCGACTCTGTGCGACCGCATAGCCAGCAGCCCACCAGGCTCCCCTGTCCCTGGGATTCTCCAGGCAAGAATACTGGAGTGGGTTGCCATTTCCTTCTCCAGTGCATGAAAGTGAAAAGTGAAAGTGAAGTCACTCAGTCGTGTCTGACTCTTAGCGACCCCATGGACTGCAGCCCACCAGGCTTCTCCATCCATGGGTTTTCCAGGCAAGAGTACCAGAGTGGGTTGCCAGTGCCTTCTCCGGAACTCATTAGCAGTAACTCCCTATTCTGTCCTTTTTAGGCCCTTGGCAACCATGGATCTACTTTCTGTCTCTATGGATTTATATATTCTGGACATTTCATAGAAGGGGAATAATACAGTAATCATATAGTATATGGTCTTTGGTGTCCGGCTGTTTTCACTTAGCATAAAGTTTTCAGGGTTTAACCATATTGTAGCATGTATCAGTATCTTTTTTTAAACTTGAATAATATTCTGTTATATGTATATACCATATTTTGTTTATCCATTTATCAGATGAACATTGGATTGTTTCTGCTTTTTGGCTATTGTGAATGATACTGCTACAAACATTCATGTGCAAGTTTTTGTGTGGACATATATTTTCATTTTTCTTGGGTATATACCCAGGAGGAGTCATGACCTAACTCTAGCATTTTGAGGACTTGCCAAACTATTTTCCAAAGTGATGACACCATTTTATATTCTCAACATCAGCAAATGAAGGTTCTGATTTCTCCACAACCTCACCAACACTTATTATATTCTCTCTCTCATTTTTTTTCTTTAGTCTCATCCTTATGAGTATCAAATTATGAAAAACTCTTTTTACTCCATTGAGTTGTCCTGGCACACTTGCCAAAAATCAGTTGACTATAAACAGAAGATTTATTTTCAGACTCTGAGTTCTATTCCATTGATCTGTATGTCTGTATTTATGTTGTTGCCACACTGTCTTAATTACTGTGGCTTTGTAATCAGTTTTGAAATTGGGACGTGTGAGTGTTTCAACTTTGCTCTTTTTCAGGATTACTTTCTGTTCATACAGAATCCCTTACATTTCCATATGATTTTTAGGAGTGGTTTTTCAGTTTCTGCCCAAAGAGAAAAAAGCCAGCAGGATTGTTTGAAATCCGTACCTTAATTTAGGTAGTATTGCTATCTCAACAATATTGTCTTCTAATCAGTGTACAAGAGATGTTCATCTCCCTTATATGTAGGCTTTCTTAAAGTCTTTCAACAATGTTTTGTAGTTTTCAGAGTACACATCTTCACACTTCTTTTGTTAAGTTTATTCCTAAGTATTTTATTCTTCTTGATATAGTTGTAAATGGAATTATATTCTTAACTTCATGTTTGGATTGTTTGTTGGTAGTGTATAGAAAAGCAATTGATTTTCTACATCCGTCTTGTATTCTTGGAACCTTGCAAAACTTGTTTATTCTCATTGTGTGTATGCATGTGTGAATTCCTTAGGCTTTTCTCTATGCAAGATTATGTCATCTATGGATAGAGATAAGTTTGCTTTTTCTTTCCAATATAGATGCCACTCATTTCTTTTTCTTGCCTAATTGCCCTGCCTAGAACCTCCAGTACAGTGTTGAATAGAATTGGCAAGAGTAGATATCCTTGGATCAGATTCATAGTATTTAGTGGTTTGGAAATATGTATTACTGACAATGCTCCTTTGAGAATTTGAAAATCCAACTTTGCGTCCTCCTGTAGTAACAAAATTTCTTCTATTGGAGTTTAGCATGCTATTTATTTTTTGAGCATCAATAGATTCTAGCATGGCCTTCCCCAAAACTTCAGTGCCTCTGTTTTATTAACTTGTGAGTATAGTTGAGTAAGAATGAATAATTAGAACGTTCATATTGTCTTTGACTCCTAGTCTTAGCTTGGGCTAATGCTTTATAGTTAGCACATTTGAAAGAGGTTTATAATTTGTAATAGATATAGTTAAAAACCAGAGATGGTGATAATGGTAGGGTGAAGGAAAGGTAGTGCTTTTATTACTTTTGATAATTTAACTCTACACCCAACTTCTGATGAGTGTATTTCCTTGTTCAGATTTATTCACTACAGAAAGTGGTAGAAGTAACTCTTCTGTACTTTATTCCTTACTGTAGATTTTGTCAGTACTTAGATATCCAATTCAGAGAATAGGATTTCTTTCATATATTGAACATTTCTTGAATATATTCTCTATGTGTTGTATTTTGCCCTGTCAAACACATGAAGTCAGTATAAGAGCATGCTTATTCTGACTGCGTGTGAGACACGTAGGAAGGTCAAGTGTATGTACTCACTTTGTACCACTGTGGATTTGTGCTTCAGTGTATGTGTTCTGTCCCTCTTACTAAATGTGAGCTCCTTGAGGTTAACCATCCTTGTATTGAAAGGCTGTGTATCGTAAAGCCTCACATATACCATGTGTTTATTATGAATTTTTAAAATGAATGGAGCCACTTAAGTATAAGCCTCCAGTTAAGTATTCTCACTCCATGGCATGACCAATCAGTATTGTTGAATGTCACAAATAACAAGGATCAGTGTGTCCTGGATTTATTAGGGAAGGCTTCATACAAGAGAATGTAATTAAAGGGGCTCACACAGGATGAATAAGAACTGAGCAAAAAAAAAGAACTGAGCAAAGAGAAAGAGCATTTCAACTAGGTGCCATAGTTTTTAGTTCAGTGAGTAGATTGTGTTGATTGGAATAGAGAGTTAATATTGGCTTTTAGATATCTAAAGAAAAGGGTAGATAAATAAGGAACATTGTGGTTTGGAGGCCTTAAATTCCAGTTTGAAAAGTTTGCTCTTACTCTGTTAGAGAACCATTTGAAATTTTTGGAGGCACAGCAGTACTTTAAGATTTGCTTTATTATAGTATGTGTTATGGGTTGGAGGTATTGGGACAGCACTTAGGAGGGTATGGTAATAATTCTCCTAGTCTGTTGCTTTTTTAAGAACAGAGTTCTTCATTTGCTTTTTAATGCTCAGCATAGTGCCTAGATGAGAGTTCAAATATTTGTTCTTTGGATGCACACATATATGGACTAAGTCATCTCAGCCTAGGTTGAGCAGTTAGCAGTAGGAAATAGCATGTGAGAAACACTTTGGGGGAAGCATTGAGATGATTTGTTTTCTAAGGATGTGGGTCAGGTCAAAGATGACATTGAAGTTTCAGCCTGGGTGATTAAGGAGTAGCAGTGCCATCCTTAGAAATAGGGAAGTCAGTTAGGGGAAGAGAGGAGTGAGAAAGTGATAATCATGGGCATGTTTTTAGACTTGGTTGAGTTTGAAGTTGAAATCCATAGTACACAGGGTTAGTTAGGCTCAAACGAAAACTGAAGTCTGAATGTTTAAAATTAGAAGTCACTACGAAGATATTATTGTTTGAGTAGTAAAAATGATTGGACTGACATAATGCTATGTGTGTACAGGGGTGCAGAGGTTGTGTGCATGTATACAAACAGATACAGTCTTACACACTAGAACCCAGTATGTGATTTAGAGTGTGGATATGCTAATCTGTTAGTGGAATGATGAGGACTGATTCTTTGTGTGAGCAGAGGGGAAAGAAAAGGAAGTTAAAGAAGGAGAAAGGGGAGGAACAAAGAGGTAGAACTTATAGCACAAATTTGGCAAGGAATTTTTGTCTTATGCTTGAATGTAATACTAGTAATAACAGTAGTGGTACTCCTGTATGACTTGTTGAGTGCTTCCAGTATGCCAGACATCTGGCTAGATATCCTATCTTTTTTACCCTCATAACAAATCTGTGATGTCAGTACTATTATATCTCCTTTTTAACTGATGAGGAATCTGAATACTGAAGAAGTTAAAACTTGCCCAAATGACTTGAACTAATAAATAATTAGGAAATCTTGTGAATATAAATCTGACTTTTTGGATTCTGAGCCAAAGGTTCTTTCCATTATACCAAAGGTTTGTATGTTTAATTTCTTCAAGGCCAGGACTTTCTCTTTAGAAAATCAGTCCTTGATAAAGGCTTATTAATTAGCAGGCAGTGATTGGACAGTCATGTTTGCTGTTAACAAAATCTGCATGTACTGTGGATGTAGTTGTTTCTACTTTTCTACCTGGGTATTTATATTTATGTGCTTCCCAGGTGGCACTAGTGATAAAGAGCCTGCCTGGGGTTCAGTGCAGGAGACAGAGGCAGGTTTGATCCCAGGGTTGGGAAGATCCCCCCTGAGGAGGGCATGCCAACCCTCTCCAGTGTAGTGTATTAGGAGGTCGCACTTTTGACTGCTTGTTGTGAATGTTAATTTAAAAGAAGGTATCAATTCTTTTTGTTTCTGAATGAAAGTACTTTTCAGTATTTTTGTTAAACTACTATAAACTTGTTTTAGAAGTTTTTCTGATGCACTGCTCCAATCATTCATACATTTGCAAGGAGATAAGAACTGACATTTTCTGTATTACAGGGGATATAATTTTCAATGCCCAGTACCCAGAGCTGCCTCCCGATTTTATCTTTGGAGAAGATGCTGAGTTCCTGCCAGACCCCTCGGCTCTGCATGTGAGTACTACAGGCGTGTTCTGTGTTCGGATGATCTTTATTTGTTGAAAGGAAAATAAAGTTGCCTGTTGACAATTCTTTAACAGATACATTTGCTGAACACATAGATTTTTTCCACCCCTTTTTTTCCCTCTGTCCTGTGAAATTAGTACAACTCCTTTTGTGCCAAAATTGTTTAAATAAGAGTTTGTTTTTTTTTTTTTCTTCCTTCATTGCAGCTTTACTTGCAGACTATTTTGAATTAAATAACGTCTCTAGCCTTTTGGTTAAAATATTGTTGCTTCAGCTTAAGGAGACATGTTGAAAACATTTTCTTTGTTTTAACTTAATATTTCATGCCTGCAATCAATTTTCTAATGTTTACTAACACTTCATCACAGGACTTGTTAGGAGAGTGTTTCTTGGCTTTTCAAGAGGCCTTTTTCTGTATAGAAGTGAAAGTGGCAAATTTGGACTTGTATGCGCATTATCTCAGTCTTATTATCAGAAGGGTAAAGACCAGATTAAGTGTTCTTTATAAAGCAAGACCAAAAACTGTGTAATTGAAGTAAACTATTTCTGGATTTAAAGCAGAGAAAGGGGTGGTAGAATTGATAGTTGTCGGAGCACATGCGGTTTGTATAAAAAGTGTGTTTTTCATGGCTGGTGGAGAAAAACATATGCCGTTTTGTTTAAAAGGTCTGACCAGAAAATGTCTGTTTCTTTCCTTTCCCAAGTTTTGGTTTTGCTATGATGCTTGTACCATAAGAAGTTCTATTGTTGTTGAAAAACTTTGTTCTTAGTTGTGTTTTTTTGAAAATTTTTTGCTGCATTGAAGTTTTGTAATTAAAAGTTTGAGAATTTGCTTTGAAATCTTGCCCTCTGTCCCTTTTTTAAAAAGGGAAGTATTAAACAGGAAGTATTAACCCAAACCTAAAGAATTTTCTTAAATTTTGGAACACAACTGTATAAATACAGTTGAC
>NW_011494717.1:9751257-9769080 GCF_000754665.1 Bison bison bison
TACAGTTGACAAGAGTAGAATGGATTTGTTACTAAATTTCTAATATTTACACATAAACTGTACTTTAGGTGATTTTTTTTTTAATTGTAGTTTATCTGTTCAATGTTATGTGGCAGCCTGGATGGGAGAGAAGTTTGGGGGAGAATGGATACATGTTATGCATGGCTGAGTCCCTTTGCTACCCACCCGAAGCAACCATCACATTGTTAATCAGCTATACTCCAGGATAAAATAAAAAATTTAAGAAAAAGAGAGAAAAGAAATGCCAAAAAAATTTAATTGAAGCTTTGTAAAAAGAATTTCAAGTTGGGACCCTTTAAATGCTTCCCTGATAGCTCAGTTGGTAAAGAATCCGCCTGCAATGCAGCAGACCCTGGTTCAATTCCTGGGTCGGGAAGAGAATCCGCCTGCAATGCAGCAGACCCTGGTTCGATTACTGGGTCAGGAAGATCTATTAGAGGAGGGATAGGCTACCCACTCCAGTATTCTTGGGCTTCCCTTGTAGCTCAGCTGGTAAAGAATCCACTTGCAATGTGGGAGACCTGGGTTTGATCCCTGGGTTGGGAAGATGCCCTGGAGAAGGGAACAGTTACCCACTCCAGTATTCTGGCCTGGAGAAATCCATGGTCTGTATAGTCCATGGGTCACAAAGAGTCAGACAAGATAGCAATTTTCACTTCCCTTTAAATGCTTTGTATTACAAATTCACCCCATGTTGAAGCTGAAGGACTTACCTGAAGAAAATAAGGCAGAAGTACCCCTATAGATGTCTCCTGTATTAAACCTGCCCAGTGGAAGTAGCATATGCTAAATGCCAAAGTTATATAACAGGCTAAGTGCTCCAGAAGTTTAAGGATACTTGTCAGAAAAGGCTTTGTTGTGGAGATGAGATTTGTATCGATATTTGCAGAATGGAGTAAAAGTGTGGGCAGTATAGTGGAAAGTGTTTCAAATGAAGGGAATGACATAAACAAATGATAGGTATAATATATTGTAGAATAAGGTGCTTGACAGGTTTGCTGAAGAGTAAGTTAGTATAATGAAGGGCTAGAAAAGGTTAAAAAGATAAAGTAGGGTGAGATTGTTGAATGCGTTGAATTCTAGGTTAAGCGTCACTGAAAGAAATGAAACATGGAGAATTGTCTAATAGTAAGTAGTGTGGTTAATATACTAGATTAGAAGAAATTGAGGAAGAGAATTGAGAACTGTTGTATAGATCTAGGTGGAGGTGGGAAAGGGGCTTTAAGCTAAGATGCAAGAGGAAACAGATGTAAGCGATAAATACATGTATACAATTTATTTTTTTGGAATTGCCTTTAAAATTTGCAAGGCACATCTTCACTATTGGCAAGGATTATGAGTGTATTAGACTTTGTCTTTCTATTTATTTATTTATATACTTATTTATTTGTTTTGATTAGAGTGTGGACTTTAAAAGCTGTAAAGGGCTTTAAGTTTTATCTTATTCCACTTTTCGGTTTTAGTATTCAGGAAATTGACCTAGATTTCTATTGTTGTGTTGGAGTTTATATTATAACTTCACTTATCTGATGTTTAGTTTTAAGTGGAGTTACCATGAAACATTTTTGGGAAATTAGCTGCAGAAGAACAGCCCAAAAAATCAAAGCACTGTGTCTAAAAGAAAGATCCCAAATCTAGGGGAACACCTGTCTCTAGCTATAGTTAATCTCAGCCCTCAAGCAGTCTACCCAGTGCTTCTTCACAGACTAGTGAGTGAGCTGGGAAAGCCTAGAGAATCAACTGGATACCACCTTCCCTAGTTGGGTGACGTCTACACAGCTCTGGAGGGTACCCTGTATCTTTCCAAACAGTACTTTGAAGTAGCTTATAGGATACACAGAGGGTTAATAAAAATATATGAGGTGGTTATATATATTTAAATATTTTCTTTGGAAAAATGTCTATTCAAATCCTTTGTCCATTTTTAAGTTGGGTTATTTGTCTTTTTATTGCACTTTTTCACCATTTGATAAATTTGGGGCTATGTGAAGTCAAGTGGGCCTTAGGAAGCATCACTATGAACAAAGCTAGTGGAGGTGATGGAATTCCAGTTGAGCTATTTCAAATCCTGAAAGACAACGCTGTGAAGGTGCTACACTCAATATGCCAGCAAATTTGGAAAACTCAGCAGTGGCCACAGGACTGGAAAAGGTCAGTTTTCATTCCAGTCCCAAAGAAAGGCAATGCCAAAGAATGCTCAAACTACCGCACAATTACACTCATCTCACACACTAATAAAGTAATGCTTAAAATTCTCCAAGCTAGGCTTCAGCAATACGTGAACCGTGAATGTCCAGATGTTCAAGCTGGTTTTAGAAAAGGCAGAGGAACCAGAGATCAAATTGCCAACATCCGCTGGATCATGGAAAAAGCAAGAGAGTTCCAGAAAAACGTCTATTTCTGCTTTATTGACTATGCCAAAGCCTTTGACTGTGTGGATCACAATCAACTGTGGAAAATTCTGAAAGAGATGGAAATACCAGACAACCTGACCTGCCTCTTGAGAAACCTGTATGCAGGTCAGGAAGCAACAGTTAGAACTGGACAAGGAACAACACACTGGTTCCAAATAGGAAAAGGAGTGCATCAAGGCTGTATATTGTCACCCTGCTTATTTAACTTCTCTGCAGAGTACATCATGAGAAACGCTGGGCTGGATGAAGCACAAGCTGGAATCAAGATTGCCGGGAGAAATATTAGTAACCTCAGATATGCAGATGACACCACCCTTAGGCAGAAAGTGAAGAAGAACTTAAGAGCCTCTTGATGAAAGTGAAAGAGGAGAGTGAAAAAGTTGGCTTAAAGCTCAAAATTCAGATTACTAAGATCATGGCATCCAGTTCCATCACTTCATGGCAGATAGATGGGGAAACAGTGGCTGACTTTATTTTTCTGGGCTCCAAAATCACTGCAGATGGTGATTGAAGCCATGAAATTAAAAGACGCTTACTCCTTGGAAAGTTATGACTAACCTAGACAGCTATTAAAAAGCAGAGACATTACTTTGCCAGCAAAGGTCTGTCTAGTCAAGGCTATGTTTTTTTCAGTAGTCATGTATGGATGTGAGAGTAGGACTATAAAGAAAACTGAGTGTCAAAGAATTGATGCTTTTGAAGTGTGGTGTTGGAGAAGACTCTTGAGAGTCCCTTGGACTGCAAGGAGATCCAACCAGTCTGTCCTAAAGGAGATCAGTCCTGGGTGTTCATTGAAAGGACTGATGTTGAAGCTGAAACTCCAATACTTTGGCCACCTGATGTGAAGAGGTGACTCATTGGAAAAGACCCTGATGCTGGGAAAGATTGAGGGCAGGAGGAGAAGGGGACAACAGAGGATAAGATGGTTGGATGGCATCACCGACTCAATGGACATGGGTTTGGGTGGACTCCGGGAGTTGATGATGGGCAGGGAGGCCTGGCGTGCTGCAATTCGTGGGGTCGCAAAGAGTTGGACACGACTGACTGACTGAACTGATTGAAAGTGAAAGTGAAGTCGCTCAGTTGTGTCCTACTCTTTGCGACCCCATGGACTGTAGCCTACCAGGCTCCTCCCTCCATGGGATTCTCCAGGCAAGAGTACTGGAGTGGGTTGCCATTTCCTTCTCCAGGGGATCTTCCCGACCCAGGGATTGAACCTGGGTGTCCAGCATTCCAGGCAGGCGCTTTAACCTCTGAGCCACAAGGGAAGCCCAAGGACTGAACTGATTAGTTATCTATTTCTGCTCAGGTGACCAAATGCCCATGTTCAGGAGAGAGGGATTTTCTGGGATTTTTATGTTCACTGTTAAGATAGGACAGTCCTGGGGGAACTGGGATACTGAACATCGTTGTTTATTCACTGGACTGGAAGCTTCTTGAGAGTTTGTTTTGTTCCCTGTTGCATCCTATGGTCTACAAGAGTGCCTAGTGCATTGAGATTAGATGAACAATTTGCCTTCAAAGTTCTGTATTCCTTAAGGGACTTGTTGGTTTCCAAGACTGAAATGCTTTAAATGAAGAATTCAAACTGGAAGAACGATTCAAGTTTTGATAAATTTGGGGGATAAAAATCAGTTAACAGAAACTCTGAAGCAGTGATTTTTCAGCCTTGCTTTTGCAACACCCTGTGGTGTGTTCAACTGCCTCAGAAGGTATTGTGAAATTCTTTCCCCTCAGAGTAACAGTGATAATTCACTTTAATTAAAATAAAATTGCATAAAGGAGGAAGGGTGGATCATATGTTTAAATGAGAAGAATGTGTTGCAATTATTGTGTGTTAGAAACCACTGATATCTGACTTCCTAATTTAAAGAAGGTGACGATCTTATGTTTGGGACAAGCATTTCAGGGTAGGGAACCTGATGCTACTGCAGGTAGTACCTACTGGTTGTGTAATTCCTTCACTGACTCTGTTCTGCTCGCGTGGAATGTGACTGTATAAAGAGTATTGTACTAACATCTTGTCATGTCTCCTCCCCTGCTCTTCTCTGTGCTGGAAGACATGTTTTGAATGTATCCATGCAAAATAGTTCATATCTGGTGTACATAAAAAGTATTTGAAATACATGTGAAGAAAGCACTAAGCTGAGATGGACTGCATGGCCTATTGAAAAATGCCATCCAGGTGTGTGGTGCTCCCGCTCCTGGACACGTCCATTGCCATGGCCACTAATGTATTATAAAATAGGATGCTCTGCAGTTTTTAAATATCTATTTAATGTTTCATTGGAGAGCTATAAAAGAGTCAGCTTTCACCCTGAAGCTGGACATAATCCTCAAGATAAGTAAGTGAACAGAATTGCAGCCTTGGGTGATATGAACAGGAATAGAGGTGTATGCACAGGGTGCTATGGGACATGTAGGGGAGAAGTTTATCAGATCCACGGATAGTTAAGTGTCGGAGACTTAAAAACATATTATTTGGTTGTTTATGCTCTCTTCTTCTAGAAGGTTCATCGTTCCCATCTAGAAGGTTCATCATATCATAGGCAGGTACGCATTGATGGATCACCTTAATTTGGATGGGGATTCTGCTGGGTTGAGGCTGATTTATGGCTCTCGTCAGGATGTGTCTACCTCTGGTTTGCTGTTGCTCTTGAGGTAGAGCTCTTCAGGATTTTTAACTGAGAATCTGGCGTGGTCAACATTCCTAGACCCTTCAAAGTGCTTGGGCCAATAAAATATTTTAAAATATACTGACATGTTATTTGGGCTTCCCTGATAACTTAGTTGTTAAAGAATCCGCCTGCCGTGTAGGAGACCCCTGTTTGATTTTTGGATTGGGAAGATCCTCTGGAGAAGGGATAAGCTACCCACTCCAGTATTCTTGGGCTTCCCTTGTGGTTCAGCTGGTAAGAATCTGTCTGCAATGTGGGAGACCTGGGTTTGATACCTGGGTTGGGAAGATCCCTTGGAGAAGGGAAAGGCTACCCATTATCCAATTGTTCCAATACCCACATGGCATGGATCTTTTCTTAAATTTATTTAAATTGGAGGATAATTGCTTTAAAATGTTGTGCTGGTTTCTCTGATATATCAACATGTATCAGTCATAAGTATACCTATGTCCCCTCCCTCTTGAACTTGCTTCCCAGCCCTCTAGGTTGTCACACAGCACCAGGTTCAGCTCCCTGTGTCCTACAGCAAATTCCCACTGGCTATCTATTTTACATACGATAATATATGTTTCAATGCTACTCTCTCAGTTCATCCTTCCCTCTCCTTCCCTCACAGTGTCCACAAGTTTGTTCTCTATGTCTGTGTCTCTATTGCTGCCCTACAAATAGGTCTATCAGTGCCGTTTTTCTAGATTCCATATATATGTGTTAATATACTATACTTACTTTTCTCTTTATAACTTACTTCACTCTGGAAACAGGCTCTAGGTTCATCCACTTCACTAGAACTGACTCAGATTTGTTCCTTTTTTTGACTAAATAATATTCTATTGTCTATGTATACCACAACTTCTTTATCCATTCATCTATTGATGCACATCTAGGTTGCTTCAACATACTGGCTATTGTAAATGCTCACAGCATGGATCTTTGTCCTGACAGATGTCATATTCTAAATTTTGTTTTGTAAGACTGCTGATAACTCTGCTCTGCTTTTCAGAAGTGGTTGCTTAATTTTTAACTTCTTGCCCTGGGCTGTCCAGAACTTATCAGATGTTTTGAGGAGAACTGGCTGCATGTTTGAGGTCTCTCAGGACTCTGTTCTGATGATTTTTTAGAGTCCAGCAGCAGCTTTGTGCTGTGCAAAGCTTGGTTTATCAGTTTGCCTCCTTTGCCCCGAATTTGTAAATGTCCTAGAGATACCTTTCCCTAATGCTTTCTCCTCTGAATTCTCAGCCCCTCCAGTTCTCATTGCTTCAGCAGATGTTGAATACCTTCAGATATCTGGCTTTCTGTTGTTTTGTTGAGAATGTTGGTTTATACAAAGCCATTCCATCCTATCTGGAAGCAAAAGACAGTTGTCCTACATATCATGTTGTCCTTTACTTTAGAAGCAAAACTAAAAATCTTTCAATTTAGTTCAGTTCAGTCGCTCAGTCGTGTCTGACTCTTTGCAACCCCATGAATCGCAGCATGCCAGGCCTCCCTGTTCATCACCAACTCCCGGAGTCTACCCAAACCCATGTTCATTGAGTTGGTGATGCCATCCAGCCATCTCATCCTCTGTCGTCCCCTTCTCCTCCTACCCCCAATCCCTCCCAGCATCAGGGTCTTTTCCAGTGAGTCAGCTCTTTGCATCAGGTGGCCAAAGTATTGGAGTTTCAGCTTCAACATCAGTCTTCCAATGAACACCCAGGACTGATCTCCTTTAGGATGGAATGGTTGGATCGTCTTGCAGTCCAAGGGACTCTCAAGAGTCTTCTCCAATACCATGGTTCAAAAGCATCAATTCTTCAGTGCTCAGCTTTCCTCACTGTCCAACTCTCACATCTATACATGACTACTGGAAAAACCATAAATCTTTAGTGGACTGTAAATACCACTTACTTTCTTGGTAAGAATACAGAATTAAAAAATTATTATTCATAATAAAAATACTTAATAAAAATTTCAGTAACATTAATAAAAATTAATAAAATGTTAAAAACAATGTACTTTTTTGTTTCTTCTAAAAACCTAGATTTTAAGTTCCAATAGATTTTCCTAAGGTGGAAAGAAGGAAGGGTAAACATTAAATAGAAATGGCATCTCTGGTTCTCTTGGGTTGTTCAGCTTGGATTCAAAGGGTACATCAATGTATGGTTTCAAGTGAATATGAGAAAATTACCAGAAATTTCAGTGTGAACTTGGTTTATATGCTGATGAGTTAGAAACTCTATATTTACACCATGATCTATTTTTACTTACCAGCCATGGAAGCATTTTATGAGGTAGGAAGATAATGTTGTTCTTTGTAAAATGTACCTCCTAAGGGGAGAGAGTAGAAAGGTCCCCAGTCTAAAAATGACAGTTTGTATAAGTTCATCTATTTTTTTCAAAGGTGTTGCTACTATAACAATTGTGGATTAAGGAGAGGAGTATTAATATACACACATAAGCATACACACACAATTCTGAAGGCATGTGTTATAAACAAGGCTTTAAAAGCACAGTTGTAGAAAAACAGAACATCTTGAAAGTACAAACAAGGTACATTTAAAATGTTCACTCTCATAAGACAAATGAAAAAAAGGCAAACCAAGTTATTTTTTGAAATCCAATGGCAAATATAACATTTAGCAGATGTTGCCAGTTTTGATTTACTCAATTGAATTTGTAAAAATGCTTTTAGGAAAATGAGGTACTGAATTGAATATGAAGCATTTCCGTTCAAAAATTGCTTACTCAGAGGATTATTTAATGATCGGTTTTGAAGATTATTCATTGTCTTTGGTTGGTCGGTCATCTCTCTTCATCATCCTCTCTTTTTTTAATTCATTCTTTTATATATAATTTTATTTATTATTTTTGGCCTTGCTGGATCTTTGCTGCTGAATGGGCTTTTCTCTAGTTGCCTTGAGCAGGAGCTATTCTCTAGTTGCGGTGCATGGCCTTCTCATTGCAGTGGCTTCTCTTCTTGTGGAGCACAGGCTCCAGGGCACATGAGCTTCAGTAGTTGCGGCACACGGGCTCAGTAACTGTGGTTCCCGGGCTCTAGAGCACAGGTTCAGTAGTTGTGCCACATGGGCTTACTTGCCCCGTGGTATGTGAAGTCTTCCCAGATCAGCGATCAAACCCGTGTTTCTTGCATTGGCAAGTGGATCCTTTACCACTGAGCCACCAGGGAAGCTCCATCATCCTCTCCTTATCACTTTTCTTTTTTTCCAGCACTCTCCTCAAAGAGTTGGATTTTTAAATTAAAATAATGTATTTTTTTTTAATCATTAATGACAGATTGTATAGAATACAGATAAGTACCAAGAAAAGATACCCTTAGTCACACAGTTAAGAGATGAGTATTAAAATGTTAATTATTTTAGTGTATTTACTCCCAGTATTTTTCTGTGTCTCTGTCACATGCATACATGTCCTTTCCACTTTTCAGCAGTTATTTTTTTACTTTACATATTATTGAAAGCATTTTTCCTTTGATGTTATGAATTCATCTGAAACATCTTTTAAAATTGACTTCTGTTCTTCTGCCCTGGAGAGGTTAGTGCCTTCCCAGGAAAATAAATACTAAAGTCACTCTCTGAAAAACTAATGTATGCATATTAATTTCTTAACTATTCCCAGAAGTGCACCCCCCACAACAGGTAGCTAAAAAAGAAAAGCATCAAAAATCTGTGGAATTCTTAAGACCACAGGGGTATGTTTTCTTGGTACTGACAAGATATTTTATAGCGTGTCTCTCAACTGGGATTTGTCTAATATTTTTCTCATGGTTAGACCATAGTTATGGTCTTTTGGTAGGAAGACCTCAGAGCTAAAGTGCTGTTTTCATCACATCATGTTTAGGGTACATGCTATGAATATGACTTATCACTATTGATATTGACCTTGATCACTTGACTTGAGAGAGTGTTTGTCAGGTTGCTTTACTGTAAAGTTACTCTTTTCTCATCCTTTCTGTACCGTCCTTCTTAGAAAAGAGTTACTGTGTGTAAGCCACACTTAAAGATTAAGAGGTATGATCTACCTCTTCAAGGGCAGAATACCTGCATAAGTTATTTGTAATTCTTCTGCATGGGAGATTTGTGTGTTCTCCCATGTCACTTATTTATATCAGTATGGGCTGATAGGTATTTGTTTTATACTTTGGGTTACAATCCACTGCTGCTGCTGCTGCTAAGTCACTTCAGTCCGACTCTGTGCAACCCCATAGACGGCAGTCCATCAGGCTCCCCTATCCCTGGGATTCTCCAGGCAAGAATACTGGAGTGGGTTGCCATTCCCTTCTCCAATGCATGAAAGTAAAAAGTGTAAGTGAAGTCGCTCAGTCGTGTCCGACTCTTAGTGACCCCATGGACTGCAGCCTACCAGGCTCCTCCAATCCACTACTGTATTATTTATTTTGTTGCTAAAATTGCTCCAGCTTTGGCCATTGGAAGCTATTCAGTTGGCTCCTATCTTCCTTTGACATGCCCCGATTATTATAGATTTGTTTGTTGGAGCACTTTCTTACTTTACAGGACTATAAAATACTCAGTCCCAGCTTATCTAGTTCCTGCTCCAGCCTTAGAATCAACCATTTCCCCAAGAAGCCCTAGTTCTTTTATTTTATTGGAGAAAGGTATTGGAAACCAAGATCTGAATGCTAAGTGTGCTTATTGCTACTGGGGTGTCCCCTTTTGGGTCCTCTCAGCATATAGATCAAGGAAATATGTATATATAGAAATATATGTATATATTAGCCATTTGTATCTATATTAAGTGAAACATGATTATTACTGATGTCTTCAACTCTAATTCACTACCACATGGATCATTCTAGTCTCTGAAAAGTGTTATTTCAAGATACCGTTTGAACGTGTCCTGATCTCTGCTTTATTGAAATACTATTTCCAGCTGCTTATTTGTCAGTTAATTCCTTCTACAAGCATGTATTGAGTCCGTAGTATATTTAAGCCTTTGTATTAAGTATTAGGAATGTAAAGATGGATGGTTTAGTCCCAGTTTCTTCAGTATATATTTATCCAGTACCTCTCTTGTCAGCACCTGTGCTCCATGCTCACAGTTCAGTAGCGGAAGAAATCTGGCTGTAGATAATTATGATATAAGGTAGAAAGATAATAACAAAATTCAGATGAAGAAATGCTTCAAGAAGGGAAATCATATGATGAATTGTATCAATTAGATTCTGGTAGCATTCAAGTGACAGAAAATTTAACCTAACTGGCTTAAGTAAAAAGAGGATTTATTGGCTCAAATAACAGAGAAGACCGGGGTGGAGCTAGCTGGGGGCATGGCTGATTTTAGGGTCCAATACTTAGTAGCATCAGGGCTTTGTTCTCCCTCCCGCTCTTCTGGCATTGCTCTCAGGTTCTTCATAGCATCTCCTAATACCTCTAGGTCAACATCACAGTACCAGAGTAAGAGAAAATCTGACATCATGAACAAAAGTCTTAGAATTGAGACTTGTTAGTCTTGATTAGCCTCACTTGGGTCATCATATCCATGAACATTGTTGCTCTGGGGGCTAGAATGTGCTGGTCAGCTTAGCTTTGTACATGTGCTCCATTCCTTTCACAGATGCTGATTTTATGATTATTAATTGAGCTATATACATTTTTGTTTTGTGACCTTGTCTGTGTATTTTATAATAAAATATTAAAAAATTGAATTCTTCACTCAAAATTAGCATAATCACTCAGATTCAGAAAATCCAGTTAGAAGAAAAACACTTCTAGATTCATGATGTCAAAATTACAGATAACTAGGCAGTAAAAGAAGTCTGAGAATAGCTAGAGAAAAGCATGATTTATTAGACTGTTAGCTGACTTCTTATGGCAATATGGATGATAAAAGACAGTTAAACAATATCTTTAATGCAGTTAAACAAAACCACAGTCATTTAAAATTTGTTGCTAGTAAATATATCCTTAAAGAATTTAAGTGAAATAATTACATTTTTAGGTAACAAAAACAGAGAGTTCATCATCAGCAAATCTTTACTAATTCTTCAGGGAGAAGAAAGGTTTCACTTCGAAGATTAGCAATTTATTAGGAAGATTAGGATATATTCCTTCGGAAAGGAATGAAGAGCAATAAAATATGATGAAGGGAGATAGCAGTAAAGAAAGTATAAAATTACACATCATCCAGAAAGTATTTCATCTGCAGTTGTCTTTTATATTTTGGTGGATGTTAGGATTTATGTTCCCAATAGACTTCATATGTGCATGCTAAGTCACTTCAGTCGTGTCCGACTCTTTGCGACCCTATGGACTGTGGCCCACCAGGCTCCTCTGTCCAAGAAATTCTCCAGGCAAGAATACTGGAGTGGGTTGCCATTTCCTTCTCCACACTTCACGCAGGCAAATATTAAAATTAAATGAGTTTTTCTTGGTATTTACTAATTTGGGAATGAGGACGTGGATGTATGTAGGGTGAGAAAAAAAATGGCATTAAAGCTTGCCTTTACAATTGGTTGGCTTAATATTGCCATCCTTCTTGCTAACTCTTCTGTTCTTATGTTGCTGCTTTGTGTAATACTGTGATTCTTTCATGGGGACACTGGAAATATACCGAACCTCCTATCTCCTAAAGATACTACCTTAGTCTAGGTTAGAGCCGGGGTACCAGTGGTTTTTGAAAGCTCATTCTCGTGTACAACCAGAGCTGAAAACTAAGGTTACTGAAAACGAATATGATTGAAACAGATCTGAATTCTGGTTTCAGCTCTGTTGATTACTATGTGGACTATGCTGACCAGGGTACTTAACATCTCTGTGTTTATTTATTAATAAAACTACTAATATTAGTACCTATCTCATAAGGCTGTTGTGAAGAATAAAGTAACATTTGAATGGAAAAATGGAAATAAAAATAGAGGTGGAGAAACCAAAATGACCAAGGGCAACGTATAATCTTAACTATAGAAGGTTTAGCAGATGTTTGTATTTTCAGAGAAGCCCTCTGGTTTCCCTTTATAACTCAAAGCAGTTTATTCTGATCTTTGAGTTTGCATTTTAACTCACATCAAAGTGAGGTTTTGTACTTATTGAACGTCATTAGGTTTGGGATTATTTTACTATACTTGGGTTATCTTTGGGGATAAGAACATTAAAAAGGGAAACAGTATTATAAATTTGAAACTAATTCTAATGTATGCTTTCTCCAACGTTTTTAAAAAGAAAGAAAAAAAAAAAAACTTTAGCCATTTAAAAACGTTTTTCGGATAAATTATCTGTATCCGGCTGAGAATTTTATGCCAAACTGCAGCCCCCACATAAGCTTGGAAGAGCCAAGATATTTAA
The DNA here is from genome assembly GCF_000754665.1 of Bison bison bison. Taxonomy (NCBI): domain Eukaryota; kingdom Metazoa; phylum Chordata; class Mammalia; order Artiodactyla; family Bovidae; genus Bison; species Bison bison. The sequence continues at coordinate 9,763,669 of NW_011494717.1, forward strand.
ACCTGCAAAGTAAAGTGCCAGCACAACCTTTGCACTGGTCTGATGTAATCATTTAACCATAGAATGGTTTGTAGCCTTGAACTGACAGTGACTCAGTAGATCTTGTATACATTTAAAAATGTTTTTAAGTTGTTGGGATTATGAAAATACCATAGAAACACAATATTATCATAAGTAAAACACTTAACATGTTTAATGAAGCTTCTTGAATATGTTTCAAGAACATTTATGAAGAAGCCAGATTGAAAAGTAGAAAGTCTGGATTATAATAGATTTTTAAAAGAAGGTCAGCTCATTACTTATAGTATCTAAAATATAGCATACCAGAAGTGATCAGTCACATTTTTAAATCAAAGGAGTTCTTTAGAAGATTTGAAAAAAATTAATTGGTAAGAATAGTGATTAGTATAACCATTGTATATAATTTATGTGTTTAAAGGTACATTTTAAAAGGATTTATTTATTTTATTACTTTGGAGATGTTTGCAAGGTTAACATGAACTTTTAGCACAGCCAGGTTCTATGAGAATTATTTTAAAAATGTAAAAATTTGTCCCAGTGAAGTTTGATTTAATGTAAAAACTAGTATATTATTTTTGTGTTATTATATGAAAAGTGTATGTTAACAATTTGTTTTACTTTCAACCTTTACCTAGGTAATACTGCTCCTAAAACCAAATTAACTAAATCCACCCATGTTATATTTAAAACTTTTTAGGGTCAGAAAAATATGAAAAACTGTTTTGAATGTTTGAGTTTGTATGTTTGTCTTGATATATGAATAAAACTGACTAGAAATAATTTTGGTAATAGGTGTAGATTTATGTTATAAATGTTTCTTTTGAAGTTCATAGTGACTATATCATAGGAACCCTTAATTATATTCTTACTGAATCAGAAAATCTGTAAATAGTAATTTTCAGGCTTTTAGGACTAAAAATAAACAATTGAAATATATCCATTAACCTAATAACTTTAACTTCCTGAAGAGAGCAAAGGATATGTTTCTTAGTTTTTGTTGGTACTTTTTTGTACCTTTGTATTTATGACTATTAAAATTGTGATCTAAAATTTCATGTTGTTTTGCAACATGTCCTGTGAGAATTCATTTCTAAGACAGTAGTGCAGTGTAAAATGTTAATAACATTTAAGGTAAAGGATGAATGAAGATTTTGAAAACTGAGAAACTCTTCTAACTGAATTAAAAAATTAAGATTACTGATATAGTTTCTTTAACTTTTAGTATGAATTTTTAACTAGCCATTTTTAGAAATCAAAGCAAAACAAAATTCTAACTATAGAGTTGCTTTATTTTAAAAAGTGCTTCATTTAAAAAAAATTATTGTGGAAAATTCCAAGTATATACAAAAGTAGAAAGTATTATATAGTAAATCCTCATGGGTCTGTCACCCAGCCTCAATAATTGTCAGCCCATGATCAGTCTTGTTTTATCTGTACTCTCACCCACTTACTCCCTAGCATATTATATTGAAGCAAATTCTGTACATTTTATCATTTCATCTGTGAATATTTTCGTATGTTACTAAAATGATAAGGAATCTTTTAAAACACATAACCAAAATATCATTTTCTTGTCTAAAAAAAAAATAACAGTAATTCTGTAGCACCATGGAATAACCAGTGTTCAAAGTTCAAATTGTCTGAATCAAAATCTATGCATTGTAATTGTTACATCTTTTAAATATCTTCTAACTTGTCAGTTTTCTCCATCTCCCCCCCCCATTTGCAGTTTATGATGGAAGAAGCAGATCTATTTGTCTTATAAAATTACCACAGACTAGATTCTGTTGATTATATTCCCATGGCACAGTTTAACATGTTCCTCTGCATTTCCTATGAATTGGTAGGTGGAAGTATGTCCCAGATTTTGTGCACCTTCAACCACCTGGTACATAGTCACAAACCAAAAATAACCCCACCCTCCCAGAGAAAGAGGTTCTGAATTTTATGATAGGGACTACATGCTGTATTTTATATATGAGCTATAGAAGCATCTTTAGTTTTCATTTAGATAATTGTGTATGATGTATGACTGAAAGTTAAAATTTACAATGTCACTGGATATAGCAAAATGAGACAAATGTTTGTATAGTAGATAGAAAAGAACTATCAAAAGCAACAGAAGGATTATTAAGGTAAAGTATCCTGGATGAGTTCATTTTAAGGACAGCCTATTCACTTAAAAACCTCTAATGATATCATTGTTTTTTAAAAACATACTGTCAGTATAATACGCTCTCATAAAAATGACCTTGGTTCATCAGGAAAGGTGAATTATATTTAATATGGCTTATTTTAAAGAATAACCACAACTAGAGAGTCAACAGTTTGGCATTTAAAGGACTGAAGAATTACCATGGCTATAAAATATGGTGTTGTGGTTAATCTGCAATTCCTGTTAATAATATATGTAAATATGTACATTTCAAAGATAAGAGTCATATATAAAAATTATAAAAATTCTGCTTTATCAAGAATAACTGGGAAATATGTGTACTGGTTAATCAGATATTCATAATCATAAAAATTTGCTGTGGATGTTATATATAGATCACCAGTTCTTTTAAAATAATTGATTTTTGATAAAATTACTCTTTACCCTTAAAGTAAAAGATAATTTGATCTTTTTTTTGATGATTCACAAGCTTTTAAGGGACTGTTTATAGCATCAGAATTATTATTCAGCTTGATTGTCATATTGTAGCTGCATCGTAGAGTTGATTAATGCAGATTTCCAAAGTAATGTTAATTACCAGAGCATTATCACTGGATTCAGAAAGCCCAAATGGGCTTTGCTTCTGTGGTGTTCGCTGAGAGTCACGTAGAGAGACTTACAGGAACCAGTGTGCGTGCGTTTGTGTGTGTGGCTGCGTGTATAGACGTTTACATGTGTGCACGTGTGTACATATTACTGTTAGATTTATAATCTATATTGTTAAACACATAACACATATATACCGACTTGTGACATGTGTAGCCATTACTAGTGCTGAGGAAATTGCAAATTGAAGGAATTTGATCAAAATTTACCAAGAGGAAATTGGCTCCAAGGCATAATGATTTTGGCTGGAGGAGAGAGTGATCCTGGCACAGTATGCTCTCTGTTTCCTTGTGAGGGCTCCAAGATGATAAGAATTAGCTACATAGAGGCAGATGCTTGGTAGTTTTCTGGAAGCACAATTACAAGGTTTATGAAAAACAGGAAGATCAACATCTCATGCAGGTTTTTCTGAACGGAGAACTGATTTAATGTGCTGTTTTGTACCCCTTAGACCTTGACTGTTGAACCATGATAATTTGATTTTTAAAATAATTTTTTTTCTTATTTTAAGTGTGCTAGCTTTTGGAGAAAAATTGTGCCTTAAAAATGCTTTTAAGATAATATTTTTCAGATTGTTCAAACTTTTAATGATTGATGACTATAATTAGTCATATTGCAATATTGTATTTTCAGAATTGCTGTCCCGTTTCTTTTTGTCTACTTCTTCTCATAACCACAGATTAACTTGGCTCCCAAGAGCCAGTATCTCTATTGACACTGGAAAATTTTCAGATCCTTTAACTTGGTTTATAATGAATTGAATAGTAGTGGTCATTTGACAAATAATTTTGAGTGCCCACATTGAGTAGCCCATGATGTCTAGCACTCCTCTTGCACACAGATGAGTAAGATACTGTCCCTGCTCTTGGGTAGTTTATAGTCTTATAGAAGAAAGGTAATATGAAAGAACTGTAGCACCCATTCTTCATGAACAGTAGTGGGTGCACTGAAAAGGAGAACTTTCTTTTCATCTTCAGTTTTCAGTGTCTGAGAAACTTTAGCCATTTGTTTTGCATTTTGCTTACATGACGCCAGTAAACACCTTATGTATCTACTGTAAGTGAAGGGACCAAGGAAGGAACTAAAAGTTAATCTTAGTAAATTCCCTAAAATCTGAATTTAGGTGTTGCAAACTCAGATACCTAGAGGAGCCAGCCAGGCAATACAAATGAATGAAAAAGGTCAGTATATAGCAGTTGTAATTGGTGGTGGTTGTGTCCTGCTGAAGTGTGTATGCTTTGTCTAAAGATTTTCAAATAGAAATTTTGTGTAGGTCAGAGAAAGTGTGTCTGCAGGCTGAAGCTGCCAATTTGCAATCCCTCTGTAATTCCTTTCCATGAAATGTTCCTTTGGTATCTCTGATTTTCTTGAAGAGATCTCTAGTCTTTCCCATTCTGTTGTTTTCCTCTATTTCTCTGCATTGATCACTGAAGAAGGCTTTCTTATCTCTTCTTGCTATTCTTTGGAACTCTGCATTCAGATGTTTATATCTTTCTTTTTCTCCTTTGCTTTTCGCTTTTCTTCTTTTCACAGCTATTTGTAAGGCCTCCCCAGACAGCCATTTTGCTTTTTTGCATTTCTTTTCCATGGGGATGGTCTTGATCCCTGTCTCCTGTACAACGTCACGAACCTCCGTCCATAGTTCATCAGGCACTCTATCTATCAGATCTAGGCCCTTAAATCTATTTCTCACTTCCACTGTATAATCATAAGGGATTTGATTTAGGTCATACCTGAATGGTCTAGTGGTTTTCCCTACTTTCTTCAATTTAAGTCTGAATTTGGCAATAAGGAGTTCATGGTCTGAGCCACAGTCAGCTCCTGGTCTTGTTTTTGCCGACTGTATAGAGCTTCTCCATCTTTGGCTGCAAAGAAAATAATCAATCTGATTTCAGTGTTGACCATCTGGTGATGTCCATGTATAGAGTCTTTTGTGTTGTTGGAAGAGGGTGTTTGTTATGACCAGTGCATTTTCTTGGCAAAACTCTATTAGTCTTTGCCCTGATTCATTCCGTATTCCAAGGGCAAATTTGCCTGTTACTCCAGGTGTTTCTTGAGTTCCTACTTTTGTATTCCAGTCCCCTATAATGAAAAGATACCAAAGGAACATTTCATGCAAAGATAGGCTCGATAAAGGACAGAAATGGTATGGACCTAACAGAAGCAGAAGATATTAAGAAGCGATGGCAAGAATACACAGAAGAACTGTACAAAAAAGATCTTCATGGCCCAGATAATCACGATGGTGTGATCACTGACCTAGAGCCAGACATCCTGGAATGTGAAGTCAAGTGGGCCTTAAAAAGCATCACTATGAACAAAGCTAGTGGAGGTGATGGAATTCCAGTTGAGCTATTCCAAATCCTGAAAGATGATGCTGTGAAAGTGCTGCACTCAATATGCCAGCAAATTTGGACAACTCAGCAGTAGCCACGGGACTGGAAAAGGTCAGTTTTCATTCCAATCCCAAAGAAAGGCAATGCCAAAGAATGCTCAAACTACCGCACAATTGCACTCATCTCACAAGCTAGTAAAGTAATGCTCAAAATTCTCCAAGCCAGGCTTCAGCA
>NW_011494717.1:9769180-9770047 GCF_000754665.1 Bison bison bison
AGACTCTTGAGAGTCCCTTGGGCTGCAAAGAGATCCACCCAGTCCATTCTGAAGGAGATCAGCCCTGGGATTTCTTTGGAAGGAATGATGCTAAAGCTGAAACTCCAGTACTTTGGCCACCTCATGCCAAGAGTTGACTCATTGGAAAAGACTCTGATGCTGGGAGGGATTGGGGGCAAGAGGAGAAGGGGTCGACAGAGGATGAGATGGCTGGATGGCATCACTGACTCGATGGACGTGAGTCTGAGTGAACTCCGGGAGTTGGTGATGGACAGGGAGGCCTGGCGTGCTGCGATTCATGGGGTCGCAAAGAGTCGGACATGACTGAGCGACTGATCTGATCTGATCTGATCTGTAATTCTTTAATATAAATGAAACCATCATAAAAACATTTGAGAGAAAAGAAGTGGTTTAAAATTAAACACAAATAGGGACTTTCTTGGTTTCCAGAGGTCAAGACTCCTCACTTCCTCTACAGGGGATAAGGGTTTGATCCCTAGTCAGGGAAATAAGATCCCACTTGCCACGGTGTAGCCAAAAAAAATAAAAATAAACAAATAAATACTTCCAATTTAAGAATGATTGCACCATTTAGTAAGCTATTTGGTGCTTTTATTCTGGGGCATGCTGCTGCTGCTAAGTCGCTTCAGTTGTGTCCAACTCTGTGCGATCCCAGAGACAGCAGCCCACCAGGTTCCCCCGTCCCTGGGATTCTCCAGGCAAGAACACTGGAGTGGGTTGCCATTTCCTTCTCCAATGCAAGAAAGTGAAAAGTGAAAGTGAAGTTGCTCAGTCATGTCCGACTCTTAGCGACCCCATGGACTGCAGCCCACTAGGCTCCCCATCCATGGGATTTTCCAGGCAAGA
>NW_011494717.1:9770147-9770797 GCF_000754665.1 Bison bison bison
CCTGAAAGATGATGCTGTGAAAGTGCTAGCACTCAATATGCCAGCAAATTTGGACAACTCAGCAGTAGCCACGGGACTGGAAAAGGTCAGTTTTCATTCCAATCCCAAAGAAAGGCAATGCCAAAGAATGCTCAAACTACCGCACAATTGCACTCATCTCACAAGCTAGTAAAGTAATGCTCAAAATTCTCCAAGCCAGGCTTCAGCAATATGTGAACCGTGAACTTCCTGATGTTCAAGCTGGTTTTAGAAAAGGCAGAGGAACCACAGATCAAATTGCCAGCATCTGCTGGATCATGGAAAAAGCAAGAGAGTTCCAGAAAAACATCTATTTCTGCTTTATTGACTATGCCAAAGCCTTTGACTGTGTGGATCACAATAAGCTGTCGAAAATTCTGAAAGAGATGGGAATACCAGACCACCTGACTTGCCTCTTGAGAAATCTGTATGCAGGTCAGGAAGCAACAGTTAGAACTGGACATGGAACAACAGACTGGTTCCAAATAGGAAAAGGAGTACGTCAAGGCTGTATATTGTCACCCTGTTTATTTAACTTCTATGCAGAGTACATCATGAGAAACACTGAACTGGAAGAAACACAAGCTGGAATCAAGATTGCCGGGAGAAATATCAATAACCTCAGATGTGCA
>NW_011494717.1:9770897-9792791 GCF_000754665.1 Bison bison bison
TCTGTGCGATCCCAGAGACAGCAGCCCACCAGGTTCCCCCGTCCCTGGGATTCTCCAGGCAAGAACACTGGAGTGGGTTGCCATTTCCTTCTCCAATGCAAGAAAGTGAAAAGTGAAAGTGAAGTTGCTCAGTCATGTCCGACTCTTAGCGACCCCATGGACTGCAGCCCACTAGGCTCCCCATCCATGGGATTTTCCAGGCAAGAGTACTGGAGTGGGGTGCCATTGCCTTCCCCGATGATGATGGTAAAGAATGCACCTGCAATGTGGGAGACCTGGGTTTGATCCCTGGATTGGCAAGATCCCCTGGAGGAGGGCATGGCAACACACTCCAATATTCGTACCTGGAGGATCCCATGGACAGAGGAGCCTGGCGGGCTACAATCCATGGAGTTGCAAAGAGTCGGACACGACTAAGCACAGCACACAGATGGCATTAAATTAGGGATGATGTGTTCTCAGGAGGAGCCTGGAAGATAGAAATCTAGGCAGATGAGGGGGATCGAGTTTGTAGGAATTCACAAGAGTGATGTTGGTTCTCCATCGTTGAAGATTTTCTTTTCTTGATATAGACAGCCCTGGATTTCAAATGTTAGTTATTGTTAAAAATAGGTCACAGGTCTGAAGACACATTCTGTTATTCCTGGGAAATGTTCAGGGCAACTCGAATGGAAAGCTCTAGTGGATGGAGCCTTTAGCCATCATTTAAACAGTGGTTCTTACGTGAAGGATCAATGAATTTATATGAAATTATTTGGGTCTTTGAGCACAATAAGAAAATTTGTCAGAAAGATGATCTAACTTCCTGGGTTTCTGCCTTGATATCAGGATACCTGAACATGACTCCAAAAATTATAAAACAGATTCTCTAGGGCCACGAAGTGGGTGTCCCTCCAGGCTTACTGAATCACTGTCTAAGTGTGTTATTGTTGTTCAGTTACTAGGTCATGTCTGACTCTTTGTGACCCCATGGGCTGCAGCATGCCAGGCTCCTCTGTCCTCCACTATTTCCTACAGTTTGCTCAAATTTATGTCTGTTGAGTTGTTGATGTTGCTTAACCATCTCCTCCTCTGCTGCCCAGAGTGCAGGATCTGTGAGTCTGTCTTTTTAATAGATACTTTTACAGTTATTCTGGTGATAGACAGGAGGGGAACTAGAGCTGTAGGTAGAGAAGGTTTCATATATTGCTAAGAATACCAGGTTTCTTTGCTCAATGAAGATTGTATACCGACAGACCTTTATTAAAGAATTTTTTAAAAAAGTGGTGTTTATTGATAGAAAGAACCCCATTCTGTCTGATAAAGTGTGTTGATGGTAATAGATATTGGTGGCTTAGGTTATAAGGGCATTGTTAAGATTCTTGAGGTACATCGTTAGCAGGGTATGTATTTGTAATTATTTACGCTGAGACCCAGGGAAGATTGTTTGGGTGGTATAATTTGAAACAGATACTTCTCTTTAGTTGACTGTGAGGAGCACCACAGTTTTGAAAGAAGTGGTTAGAAGAATGGCCTTGGGGACTGGAGAGGGATGTTGAGTTTAAGGAACTAAAAATTGATGAAACTGAGTAATAATCAGTGTGCATTGCTGAGTTGACAAATGGCTTGGGGCCATCAATGTGGCTGCTATTGTGGGGACCTATTTTTAATCTCTCTGGAGAGAATCTGTAGAAAAGATGTAAAGGCTTATTAGTCAAAGCTGCACACTTCAGGCTTGGCATGGAACCAGCATTCATAAGACACCTAGTACAGTGCGTCCATGCTGATTGTTTCACTCAAGTGGAGGAAAGGTAAAAATACCTCCTGTTTACAGGACCACGAAGTAAAGGCCTCTCTGAGCTCGTGTTAACGAAGTGCTCCCACGACACATGTTACTAATCAAAATGTTCTTATCTGGTTTGAAACAGTTGTTCACTTTTCTCCCTTGCAACCTTCAACAGCCTATTGAGTTTTTCAGAAATCTCACTTTATTAGTGAATCAAATACCTTACTGGTATTTGAAAAGCTCTGGGATGGGGAACATCTCCGATACCTATTTCAGATTCATTTTAACTTAACATGTATTGAATGAGCTGTAATATATAGCAGTAGAGTCTTCTATCTTTCCTTCTTTCAATTTACTTTTTCCTTAAGGGAAATTATTTTAATCATTGTTGGGTTTGTGGAAATAGATTAATCCTCTGTGTAGATTTTCCTGCAGTAATGTAAGAAGCTTTCTTTTTCCTCTGGCAGAAAACATAAGGACCCATGTCAAATGTATACTTCAGATTAAAGGGCTCTCAAATAATGATCAGAGTTTATGAATGTTTCCCTCTTTTCTTTGTCTTAGGGAGGTGAAATAGTGACATGGTGTATCAGTACTCTTTTATTTCTTCTCTCCCTCTCCTTTTCCTCCTCCTTCCTCATTTTCTTACAACAGAAAATCTGATTAAAATTAGCTTAAACAATAAAGGGAGAGTTCATTGACTTACAGAACTTAAAAGACCAGAGGTGGGCTTCAGATAAGGCATGGTCCAGTGGCTACAATAATGTCATTTAAGGACCTAGTTTCTATTCCTTTTCTTCTCTGCTCTGCCTTCCACTGTGTTGACTTTATTCTTACTCTTCATATTCACCCAGCAGATCAAGTCTCTTCCTTAGTGAATATAAAATTGTTACTCAAGTTCAGATGGAGCTCGAAGTAGAAGGTCTTACTCAAAACTCATGCCTGAGAGTGGGGAGGGGTGGTTTCCCAAGGAAATTTGGGTTTGTCTTACCAGAAGAAGGGAAATGGATGTTGGAAATCAAACAATAGATGTCTACTAAATGTGGGTTTAGGCCAAGGACGTTGTATGGACCTGGGGTGAGGTGGAGTTTTTAGGGGGAAGGATAAAGACATTGAAAGCTTTACTATCTTGTGTGTTACATTTTTTGGGTATCTCTTCCTTTAGTTGATGGTCTACTTTACATTGCTTTTTCTTCCTTTCTCTTTTAGTAGTTGCATGTGGCTGGTGTAACAGGAAGAGCTTGAAGAAGAGCCTTCTTTTCAGTTGGCGTTTCCCTTAATTACTTATATGCACACTGTGTTACTAGGACTTTGGTTGCTTCAAGACCGCTGGCCAGAAAGGCCCAAGACTGGGATTTTGGCTAAGAGGACGAAGGTCTGTCAAATACTGCCAGTCTGGAATTAAGTCCAGGGAGTTCGCTATGGTGAGGAGAAGCAGTGGTGTAGTATAAATCACTGTAGCCCAGGGGCCAAGTCTAGCTAGGGAAATCATTAATAGGGCAGGGGTCAGAAACCAGGCGTCGGAGCTTGCAGGTGTTTGTCTGGTTAACAATAACAACTTGGTTGAAGCTGTTTGTTCTCTTGTTTTGTTCCATATGGCTCATTCCTATATGTCTCTTTGTGATTATCATAGTTGGAAAGAAATGAGAATCTACCCTGAGGTCTGGTCCTGACTTAAGTGGAGAAGAGATTATTGTCTTGACAGGGGAGACTGGGTAGGATTCCTGTGGTGTTGTGACTCACCTATGGCTATAAAACACTCAGAGCCAACAAAGGCTACTAAGCTTGAATCATCTTCTTCCATTATTTAAATAATTTGCTCCAAGTTTAAAATCTCTGTGCAGAAATTGGGGTTCTTCATCTTTTAAGTTTAAAAGACCCCTGAAGACATTTTTCTAATGAAAAGTGAAATCCTAACAAAGTGTTTGCTTTAACTAAATGATTGCAGTTAATTTCTTGTAAAGAAACACAGAAGCACACTTTAACTTAAAATAAGCTCACACTGTTGTTTCTTGTAGTACAGCCAGGAAAACCAGAAACAAGCTGTTTCCTTCAAAATCACATCCCTGGATGATATTCGAGCAACCTGGACAATTTAAATGCATCCCCAGGAAAAACAATTTGAGTCAAGTTGGAAATCATATTTGCTAATTTCCTTTCTGTCATGGCAGTGTTGCCTTTTATTCTCAGAGTCCCAGTAGGCTTGATTGAGAAGGTGCATGGCATCCGCGGCTCAGGTGAATAGCAACAATCACTTCAGAGCCACAGCCAATCTGGGGTCGTGAAAGGTTTTTTTTTTTTTTTTAAATTGGGGTTTTGGTGAACTGGATACATGTACAGCCTAAAGGAATTTAAATTTCTTTGAAACACTTTGCTGGCCGGACAGAAGGATTTCTAAATGTTTAGGGATCACTAGTCAAATTCACTTTCATGCATTGGAGAAGGAAATGGCAACCCACTCCAGTGTTCTTGCCTGGAGAATCCCAGGGACGGGGGAGCCTGGTGGGCTGCCGTCTATGGGGTCGCACAGAGTCGGACACGACTGAAGCGACTTAGCAGCAGCAGTCAAATTTTAGTCTACACTGACATTTTGTTCAAATATTGAACTTAATAATATTATTTATTTATGCTTTTTAAAATTTATTTGAGAAGCATTTTGGCCCCAATAGATTTGATTTTGTATTTTAAAGATAGCACCTTAAAGTTGTGTGTGTAGAGACAGTATCTTAGGGAAGAAGTAAGAGTGGATTTGGTCATTATTAAATTCAGCAGTTAGTGATTTTAGTGTTTCCAGTCTTAGTTTATATTCATTTTGGAAAAGATGCTGGTCCTGTGCTCTAAATGGTTGTACTGTTAAGAGAAGAAAGGCTCATAAAGGCTCTGCGGAGCCTCCTTGTTTTCAACTTTGTTCCACTTGGAGCAGGGTTTCCAAGATAGAAAAGAATCTGCTCTTTACTTTCTTCCTCTTGATAGACAAGAAACGCTGGGTCAACAGATGTGGTTTGAGAGTCCTTTCTTCCCCTGGTCTCTTCCACCCTAGGTTGCTCCCATCTCTTCAATCCAGCTCCAAAGAAACAGAACTTAGAAATGTGCCGGGTGATCCTAGAGACCTATTTGAAGTAGCAGTTTAGCGTGTCCTGGGGTTGCATGCTGGTCACTTTCTTTTTAGAGGGGCTGAAAAGTCATTTGTAAGCAACTTCTCATGGGCAAGAAGCGATATTACAGGGTTTTTTTGGTTTTTTTTTTTTTTTTGAGTTTTCTAAATGGAGCTAAAACTCTATTTTTGAGATATATTGTGCTGTGCTTAGTCACTCAGTCATGTCCAACTCTGCGACCCCATGAACGATAGCCTGCCAGGCCCCTCTGTCCATGGGGATTCTCCAGGGAAGAATACTGGAGTGGGTTGTCTTGCCCTCCTTCAGGGGATCTTCCCAACCCAGGGATCAAACTCAGGTCTCCCACATTGCAGGTGGATTCTTTACCATCTGAGCCACGAGGGAAGCCTGTATTTTTGAGATACTTTTGTATATTTTAGATTAAAAGCATGCTGGCCTGTGGAAGAAAGCAAACATGTATGTCAGTTCCAATGAGTCTGCTGAACATAAAACAGGGATGGTAGAGAAATTCTGGTGTGATGCACCAGTAGGTGGTGGATATTTGAAGATTCCCCAGAACTCCTCTGTTATTTGGAAGTTTTGCTTACCTAGCAATTGTTGGTGAGGCTGCCCACTGAATGGCATTTAAAAAATTCAGATTTAGGATTTATTTTTCCTTTTCTCATTTGTGAACCTGCAAATGAGTGATCATGCGGAAGAGTAATTTTTTCAGAAACCAAGCTATTTGTATATTTTGCCCAACACATTACCTTTGTCCTTCTCAAAGATGTTTATCTGTCATGTTCTATATTGGCATAGGGTTAGTATCACATTACCATTAGTATCCAGAAGATTTAAGCCAGAAAATGGACTGCTATCTTTTTTATTTTTTTTCCTGCAAGGCAATAAATCAGACCTTTTAGAAAAGCCTAGGTCACAGAAAATCCAGGGAAGTTAGTTGTTGATTGAGAGGGAGGTCAGAACCTTGGAGAGCTCTAGAGAGAGCAGGGACAGAATGCAGTGGAAGCTGCCATGGCTGGCCCCAAGCAGACTAGGTTTTTTTGAGAAGATTGTGATTCCACTTTGTTTATTGTTAAGATATGTATGATTTAAGGAGATAAACCCCTTTTACTCCCAAGCCATGAGCGCGCACGCACGCGCTCTCTCTATATATATATATAGATATATATATATAAAATCTATAATTTCATGACTTGGGGCTACAGCCTTATAAACCAGAGAAATGCTTTTCTTCAGCACATCTGGAAGACCCTCCAGGCCATTGTATGATTTCAGATTCCTCCTGGGAGGACCTCTGGTATCATGATGAAGATGGTCACAAATAGGAAGGATAAAAGAAGCATAAGATTTCAGTGAAGTGTTTACTACTTACTAGACTAGATCCACTTCCCAAAAAATAAAATTTTTTTCCAAATGACATGTTAGGTAAAACTTCAACACAACCCAAACTCAAACCAAACCAAAACAACCAACCAAACAAAAACCAAAAGCAGAATGACAGAGGTGTTCTGGTTAAAGCAGGTTAAGAGGCTGGGATGCCTCTACTAGGATTACTCCTGGCTCCATCAGTAGCCACTGAACACAGGCTGCAAATTGCCACATTTGAGCAGAGTACTTCAGTTTACTTCTCAGACATAGTTCTTAAGCAAGTGTGAGAATTTAACTTAATTGTACTTCTAGGAATATTTTTTACTAGCCCGTATTAATCCCAGAAATGGCCGTATGTTGGTCGTCGTCTTAGCTATTCATTTGGATGTCACAGATTTGCATCTCTTTCTAATTAGCTTCTGTGCTTCCAAGAACCCACTGAGTTTTCAAGACTGTAATTAACAGCAACTTCAAAGAACATGGCAACATTCTCAAATCTCAGATTCAATAGGCTCTGCTTATAAGAACAAAGAGAATTATTAGACTATTTGAAAATAAAGCCATTGAGGATTATAAAACTAGCCTAATTAATTTTTTGCCATACCAATATTTATTTCTGTGAGTATTCTTATAAATTATAGAGGTCTCAGTGTGGCTCCATCTGGGGGATAAGAATAGTCTTTCTGGAGAGTAGAGGGATCTGATAACATAGGTTGTGAGGAAGACTTACCTTTGTTCTTTATTCTCTTATGCTATCAGAAAAAAATGCTATTTCTCTTACCATGTGTATATTACTGTTTCAATGAAACATTAGTTTATGAAAAAGAAGAAATCAATAAAATCACATTTATTTGCTTATTAGTAAGGTTATATACTTTTCACACATTGTTTTTTAACTTTTTATCAAGATATAATTGACATACAACATTTAGTTTTAGGTGTACAACATGTTGATTTATGTATATATTACGAAATGAATACCACAATAAATTTAACTTTCATCACCATACAGTTATAGATTTCTTTTTCTTGTGATGAGAACCTTTAATATTTACTCTCTCAGCAGTTTTCAAATATATAGTACAGTATTATATGTTGTGTACAGTACTAGATAGTTGTATGTAATTTTGTAATGTTTCAGATAATTTTAAAGAAGTGTTTCTAATTTATATCTATACTTTATCCTCTTATTAAATAACAGTTTTTATTATAAGCATTTTTTAAAAGAAATTTTTCCCCCATATAAGATTTTTTTCCCCCTTCTTTATTAGTCAATGATGGTTCCAGGGCTCAATTACTAATTTGCTTATTTCTCTTCTTCATCTCCCCTGTGAATCTAGTACATTGTTTCCCAACTCTTTTCATATATTTGTGTCATTGTGAGTGAATTTGCTTTAGTATGACTGAGAAGCCTTGTTTTGAATAAGTGAGATGTGATTTGGGGGTGAAGTGAGTTAGGCATTTGCAAGAGTTATAATCTGCTGTGTTCTCACGTAAGGAAGCTCACATAAGAAGCTGAGGATTGGTTGTGCTTTTTCAAGTCTGCAGGGGCATCGATTTGGGAGTATAACACGTGTGGTAGAGTGTATTGATGAGAGAGACGTGGGAAGGTTGAGGGTCATACAAACAGGAGCATCCCTCAAATCAGGCAGCCTGTACAGTGAGCCAGAGTGGGGAATCCAGAATTACTGCTAGATGGGAGACAGGTTGTGACTACAAAGAGGCAGATGCCAATTCTTTGGTTAGAAACTGATACTTTAGTGAATATCATGTCACTGAGGGTTGGCAGGTTTACATTCTACACTCTCAGTTGTCTATACTTGAGTATCATCAGAGTTGTTCAACCTCTTTAATTAACCAGCATTTAAAAAGCACTGGCATGATATCTTCCCTGAACTGCTTCATATGTGTTTGGTAAGAATGAATAAAATTTCATGATAGTAGTTCATTTTTTCACTTTTGTCTGTTTTCTCTTATACTTTTATCACTTTCTCCTAATGCATTTTTATTCCTATGTTGATGTATTACATGTCTCATGCCTACTCTTCTTGACCATCCTCATTTAAGATTTCCTCTTTCATAAATCACCAATAATAAGTAAAATAAGAACCTTGTGCATAGAGAGAAAAACTTACTTTTCTCTTTTTCATGAAGAGGCTTCTTAACTTATGCTCCCTCACCCTTTCCTTGAAGAAGCTTTATCTCTATCTCCTTCTCAAGAGGGTGGAAAACCCCAACGTCTTGCATTGTTAGACCTGTTTTTAAAATATGCTTTCATCTTAGAAAGTGACCAAAATCTTGTGTATCTTCTATGTTCTCCCTTTCTAGGCCAAGTAATTCAAAGCACAAATGACTTCATATGTAAAAGTGGTCATGCAGCAGCAGTAAAGGAATTTTTATCTCAGTGAACATATCTCTGCTTCTCTTGATGGGAATGTTTTTCAACTAAGTTGTTTTCCACTGAAGTGCACTTTGAATGGCCAGAGAGGTCAAATGCATTTCCATGTATTGGGAGATTGTATTTAATGGAAAGGGACTGCTTGGCATGTCGTTACTATGCATTTAATAATTAGATTGAATCACTTGAAATGAATTCAAATTGGTAATAGATGTTTGCCAGCTTATATGCTTTCATAATTTAAAAAAAATTTTGTAGATATAGGCTGTAACTTGCCAAATAGCTAAAGAGAAATGATAGAATTAACAATTTAAAATGAGAGACTTTTCTGGTGGTCCAGTGGTTAAGCATTTGCCTTCCAGTATAGGGAACACTGGTTTAATTCCTTCCAGTGCAGGGGACACTGGTTTAATCCCTGAACTAAGATCCCATGTGCCACGGGGCAGCTAAGCCTGTGTGCTTCAACTGCAGGCCCACACGCTGCAGCTACTGAAGCCTGAGTGCCCAGAGCCCATCCTCTGCCACAGGAGAGGCCACTGCAGCCAGGGCATGTGGCACAACCACCAGAGAGCAGCCCCTGCTCACCACAGCTGGAGAAGGATTGCTCGTGCAGCACAGAAGAGCCAGCGCACCACAACAAAGACCCCGTGCAGCCAAAAACAAGTACATAAATGAGGGGAATAAAGAGTTTAAACTGAGGCAGCTGAAGCTTTTTCTTTTTGTGTTGGAAGAAGGATTTGAATACTTGACCAAGAAAGGAAAGATTGTGTATTTTTTCTATATGTCAGTGTTTAATGATGATTTCTGAAAGAAATGCATAGCCAGCTATATAATGATCATTTTGAGTTTTATACTGTGTTGTTATATCCTGTTGATACTTTAAATGTGGTCTTTAGTACCTCAAAAGGACCTCAGGCTCTTGAGATTCAGAGGTTTGCCAGTGAGGAGTTTATACTCTTTTTGTTCAGTCACTTCATAGCAAAGGGCTCTCTTTGATTCACTGTACAATGCTGAAGCTCCTGCTTTTTCCTCTGTTCATCGAGTCTTTATTGGATATTCCTGAAGAGCTATCTTTCCTATAAGTGAAAGAGCATTTAGTGACTTTTCCATTGTCATTTATTCCCTAAGTCAACCCACTCATTGGGGAAAAATCATTATTATTCTTTTAAAGGATGTATTTCTTTACCTTCTGTTTGTTTTCTTTTGATAGAAGACTTCTCTGGTGAGATTGGTCATGCCATTAATGAATGTGATTTTTTGGTATTATATAAATGAAATGTGTTAACATTTGGAATATCTCCATAACTCAGTGAATCAGTATTTTCTAAATGACCAATGAATGATGGTGCAAAGTCATGCATGAGTAAGTTTCATTTAAAGTACAGGATAGACAAATGGAATTTAGGGTAAGAGTGTGAAATATTTATCAATATAATTTTATCCTACTGATTAACACAGGGAATTGCATTCAGTATCCTGTAATAAACCATAATGGAAGAGAAAAAAAGTAGCTTTAGATTCCACGTTACAACTAACCTTTAAGAAACCACCACTTGTTGAGTTTTGGTGTAGTATCAAAGAAGAACATCCAGAATTATTTGGAAAGGCTGTGGAACTACTCTTCTTTTTTTGAAGTACGTATTTGAATGAGGCTGTATTTTCTTCATATACTTCAGCCAAAACAACCTATTGCAACATTGAATGTAAAAGCACATATGAGAATCTAGCTCTTTAATTAAATCAGACATCAAAGAGTTTTGCAAGAATATGAAACAATGCCATGCGTCTCATGATTTTTTGGGAAAATACAGTTTTTTCATTACAAATGTTTTTATGTTAACGTAGTAGGATTGTTATTTTTAAATGAATTAGTATTTGAAACTTTGTTTTAACTTTTACTATAGTAAATTTAATCCATATAATTCATATATGTAGAAGCTCCTTGGGGCCCCCAATACATTTAAGAAGGTTCCTGAGACCAGAGTGTATGAGAACCTGTGCTGTAGTGCTTAAGTGGGGACTTGGAGCCAAATTGCTTATGTTCAAAACTCAGGTTTATTACTTAATAGCTCTGTGACCTTGGACAAGATACCAAACTACTTTTGGCCTCAGTTTCTCATCTAAATAAAATGCTATAGTAATGTAACTTGTAGGTTGTCTTAAGGATTAATTTGAATATATGAAAAGTTCCTAGAATTTATATATTACTCAGCAGGCTATATAATTATCACCTTTTGAGCATTTATAATGTATTGGAGTTTTCCTTTATAGATGCCAGATTTCTAAATTTCTGGAGATTCAGTGTTTTGCGGTATTAACATGGTCTGTCATCAGTAAAATCCCAGATACCCTTAACTTCTCTACACCATTCCCCCCGCCCCAACCCCGTCAAAGTCAGTGGTTCTCAACCTTTGCTGTATTTTAGAATCACCTGGGGAGCTTAAACAAACAAACCCTCAGTGCCCAAGACACACTTCAGACTGACTCAGTTAAACCAGAATCTGGAGGTGGGAATAGGGACCAAACATAGTATTTCTCACTCCTGAAGCCTGAATATTCAGATCCTCTGCCCTGAGATTCTGTCTTTCCTTCCATGTTCTCAAATAATTTATTTATTACAGCTGATTTCTCTCTCATCTTTCGTATCACTACACTTGGAGGGGTGGTAGGTGTTCTCCTTGCTCAATGCTGCTGCCAAGGAAACCATCGTTCCCTTTTCCCTGACACCCCATCCCCAGCCTTGAAACTCAGCCCATCAGACAGTAGGACACACCCCTCCCTCCTTGTTATCTAGAGACATCCTTTGAAGATTTTGGCGCATGGCTCACATTTATTTTCTCAGCACTGTTGATTGCTCTTTTTGTGATTGCAGGTGATTTAATATTCACATAAACGCTCCTTCCCACATGTGGGCCTCTCAGTCCCTGACTTCCTTTCCTGCAGGGATCTTGTCCTTCCTCCACCCACCTCAGCCAGACACATGCTCATCCAGTCCTTGTCAGTACCCATTACAGATCAAACATCCCGTTCTCTGACCACACCTCCTGTCTTTTAGAATTCATTTTTCTTAGAATCTCCCAGCTCACCAGGACCATTGTTCCTGTCATTTTCCCGCTAACTCTCACTTCTCTTATGAACTTACTTTGCTTTTTCCTGGCTTAGGGAGTCCATGTCCATAATTACAATCATTCTTCTGCAAGCCCTCAAAGATCTCTTGCCCCTCTTTCTTTCTGTTGTACTTATCTAGCAAAATCCCAACCTTTGTTAAATCTAAATTCCTCCCGCTCTACATTGCACCCAGGCGAGGGAATTTATGCTGATTGGTCTCACTTACAAATCATACCTCAAGCTCAATGGGGCTTTTAGTGCTGTCTGGAATTCCTCCTCCATTTCCCCAGTTCATTCATTGTTTATTGTTCTAAATGACTATTGCATACTCTCTTCTCAAACTTCCTGTATCCCCTCCTTCTTCCTCACTCTCAGCTGATGGCCTTGTTTCTAGGAGAAAATGTAAACTCTTAGGAGAGAACCACCACAAACTTCTATCACCGCATAGAGCAACCTGCCTACATTTGTAATTCTAAGCTGGCCTTTTCTCTTATACCTACAGATGGATTCTCTGTGCTGGTTTCTAAGGCATCCCTCTTGGAGATCCCATTCTGCCTACCTAAATGTTATCTTCTCTGATGGTGTTCTGTGCCCACTTCCCTTTACAGCAGCATGTTCCCCTCTCTCTATGGGGATATTCCCTCAGACTATAAACATCTGAGCAAAACTTTCTCTTCCCCTCTGGTTACCAGTTTTCATTGTCTGTATCACGTTTCTAATTTCTTTATACTCATTCTCTCTTAAAGCCTCTACAGTCAAGCTTCTGCTTCACCAAGATAGCCCTTGTGGAGCACACTGCTGACCTGTGTGTCAACAATACCCAGCCATCAGTTCCTAGGCCTCCTCTTACTCAGCAACGCCATTTGGCACAGCTGATCACTTCTCTCTCTTGAAGCTCTTCCTTCACCAGTGTTCTCAGTAGCATTTATTACCATCTGATTTTGTTGATTATTTATTTTGGCCAATGAAACTGTAAGCTCCTTTAGCAAGGACTCGGTTTATTCCTGTCACTGCCTGTAACAGTGGCTGATACGGAATAGGCACTTGATACGTGTTTGTTGAATACGTATCAACATACGTATACTGTGAGCTTAAAATATGTGACTGTGAGCTTAAAGCAGCTATATACTTGTCAGATCTTTCCCGTCTCCTTTCCTGGTCAGGCTATCACAGCCATGTCCTTTCTCTTTTTCTCCGGACCTTGCATTTCCTAACTGTATTTTCTGTCATCTCTACTCCAGTCCTATCTTTTTCAGGCTGAACCACCACCATTGTGCTTACGTGTCTGTGGGGCTCTAATGTTTACAGAGCGTTCATTTATATCTGGTATTATAGATGCAGATGGTCTGTGGATCTGAGTTGAATGACATTAGCATTTAATGCTGAATTTAGGTGCAGATGGAAGAAATTAAAATTATGAAAAAATAAGAAACAAGTCTTTAGGGCTAAAATTATGGTCTTCTTAGGATGTTTTGGTTTCTTGTTTTGTTACTACCCTACTTTACACTTTACTATTTCTGCCTGCCCATAGTGGAATTCTCCTTGATTGTCTGCAAGAATTTTTAGAAAGCAGGAGAAATCAACAAGTTCAAGAGGCCCTTTTGACTTCAGCTCTGAGCTTATCATTAATTAAGAGTAGTGTGTTTTTCTCTTAGATTATTTGTGGGAATATAAATTGGTTCAGCTTCTATGGAAAACAGTATGGAGGTTCCTTAAAAAAATAAAAACTATAGAGTTGCCACGTGCCCAGCAATCTCACTCCTGGGCATATATCCAGAAAAACTAATTGGAAAAGATACATGCTCACCAATGTTCATAGTAGCACTGTTTATAATAGCCAAGACATGGAAGCAACCTAAGTATTGCTTAGGCAGCATTCATTGGCAGATGAATGCTAAAGAAGATGTGGTACATACATACAATGGAATATTACTCAGCCATAGAAAGAAGGAAATAATGCCATTTGCAGCTACTTGGAGGTTAGAGATTATCATACTACGTGAAGTAAATCAGAAAGAGAAAGACAAATACCCTATGATATCACTTCCATGTGAAATCTAAAATATGATAAAAAGGAACTTATTTACAAAATAGAAGCAGACTCACAAACTTAGAAAACAAACATGGTTACTAAAGGGAGAAGGGTGGGGGAGGGGTAAATTAGGAGTTTGAGATTGGCAGATACAAACTACTCTATATAAAATAGAGATGCAACCAAGTCCTACTCTATAGCAAGGGAACTGTATTCACTATCCTATAATAAACCATAATATGAAAAAGAATATATATATACACATATATATATCTGTGTGTATAATTGTGTCACTTTGCTATACTCCAGAAACTAACAAAACACTGTAAATCACCTATACTTCAATTAAAAAAAAAAGTAGTCTATTTCTATTAGATTTTCATCCCTCTTTCCCTCCATATTGATGAGCCAGTATGATACTGGATTTGTGTGAAAACTCATTTGTTACTGGGCTTTTCTTTTTGGCTTCTACAGAACCTTGCCTCCTGGAATCCATCAAACCCTGAATGTCTCTTACTGGTGGTGAAGGAACTTGTGCAACAGTATCACCAGTTTCAGTGCAGCCGCCTTCGTGAGAGCTCCCGCCTCATGTTCGAATACCAGACGTTACTGGAAGAGCCACAGTATGGAGAGAACATGGAGATTTATGCCGGGAAAAAAAACAACTGGGTAAGGTTTTTCGAGAAAGGGAGAAAAAGGTCACTTTATCTGTAATAGAATAAAATAATCAATTCCAACATTCATTTATAATAAACCCTGGCCATTTCCTTAGATAAACATGATTGAGGATGCCCAGATACTCTCTCAGTCTCACACCCACAGCCCCTGACTTCTGAGTGTCTGCAGCTGGGAATATGAGTCTCCAAATTTTACAGACTTCCCAGCCGATATCTTTGAGAAACCACATAAATATTAAGGTCTCTTCAAAACTCTGAATTATGAGAAAGTATATTGTATCTCAGCCAGACAAGAGAGGTCAGTAACTCTGGAGCTAACTAGCTTATGTGGAGCCTTTTATAATTTCTTTTACATTGTGTGATCCTTTAAAGACACAAGTCAGAGTGTATCACTTCTCTGCCCAGAACTTTCATATCCCTCTCTTTTTCTCTCACAGTAAAAGCCACCGTCTTTCCAGGGGTGTAAAAGAGCTCAGTGTGATTCCCGTCACCACCATCCTCCATCCATCGTTCCTGCTCTCTCTTCATCTCCTGCTTTCCTGTTCCAAATAATCATCTCAGCCACACTAGCACCTCACTGTGCTGCAGACACACCAGACATGCCCCTGCCCTTGGGTCTGTGCATAGCTTTCCTGTCATCTGGCTTGTTTCCCCTATATAATCACAAAGCTAATGCCCTTCCTCCTTAAAGATTTTACTCATATGTGACTTTCTTAGAAATGCCTGTATTAAAACCCCCAATTTTTTTAAACAACTTTTTTTGAGGTATTATTTTGATATCATATATCCACCCATTTTAAGTGTAAAGCAAGTTGAACAACCACCATCAATCCAGTTTTTGAATGGTTCCATCATCCCAGTGATATCCCTCAATGCCCATTTATAGTTAATTCTATTCCCACCCCCAGTTTTGGGCAACCACTAATCTAGTTTCTGTCTATATAGGTTTTCTTTTCTGAACATTTCATGTACTTGCATACTTGGGAAATACTGTGGGTTTGGTTTCAGACGACTGCAAATAAGCAAATATCAAAGTGAGTTACTTGAATTTTTTGGTTTCTGAATATACATATGAGTTATATTTACACTACACTGTAGCCTCTTAAATGTGCACTAGCACCATGTCTATAAAAAACTTTTGATATGTTCTGCTTAAGTCCAACGTATACACTGAGGAGGCATTACATAAGAGTGAATACCCCCAGAGATCATCGGGAGCCTACCACACTTCCTTATTATGTTTGTTGTTTGTCTCCTCCCAATGGAACATAAAATTCCACAAAAGCAGAGATATTTGTTCACTGGAAATATCGTAAATACTTAGAACAGTGCCTGGCATATTGTTTACATTCCATAAACATTTGTTGAGTGAATGAATGAATGAGTAAACTCTAGTTTATCTAAGCACAGAGTAAGTTTAGGGTCCCTTCTCTGTGTTAAGCCTTTCAGATTTCTCTCACTCTTTCTTTTTTTAGTTAAACATACCTCTCCCTTTTTGCTCTTCAGCTCTTTCTCAAAGGACATGTTTTCCAAGGTCTTAGATGTGATTAATGCCTTTGAATCAGTAGGACTAAAATTTATCCTTTTTACAAATCATCTTGTTTGTTCAGTTCAAGGTTTTTTGGTTTGTTTGTTATTTTGTAAATTTATTTTGTTTATTTTATTGTGGTAAAAGACACGTGAAATTAAATTTGCCGTCGTAAGTGTAAGTGTACAGTGCAGTAGTGTTAAGTTTGTTCACATTGTTGTGCACTCACTCTCGAGAGCTTTTCCATCTTGTAAAACTGAAACTCTGGACCAGTTTAAACACTAACTCCATTTCCCTGCAGCCCTTGGCAGCTACCTTTCTACTTCCTGTCTGTATGATTTTGACTCCTTTAGATACCTCATATAAGTGGAATCGTCTAGCATTTGTCTTTTTGTGATTGGCTTATTTTGCTCAGCATAGTGTCTTTGAGGTTCATCAGTGTTGTAGCCTGTGACAGGATTTCTCTCCTTTTTGAGACTGCTTGGTATTCCAGTGTACACTTATGCCACATTTTGTGTATCCATTCATCCATCAGTCAACATTTGTGTTGCTTTCACCTCCTGGCTATTGTGAATCATGCTGACTACACCTGAGTACGTACAAAGACACTCCTTTGAATTCTTTTGAATACATCCCCCAGAGTAGGATTGCTGGATCATATTGCTAATTCTGTTTTTAATTTTTTTTTTGAGAAATCTCTGTAATGTTTTCCATAGTGGCTGCACCATTTTATATTTCTACAAGTAGTGCAGAGTTCAAGGTTTTTAAACTGTTATTTTGAAACTTTATTCATATGGATAGTAAGGAAAACTTTACTGAACTTAGTTTATCCTCTAATCCAAGCATTTCTCATATTAAACAATCACCTTAGTTGTCCTTTCAAAAGAGTTGTTAGGTTAATTTGGCATGACTTCTTGATGAATCTGTTTGTGTTGTCTTTAGTACTGATAGATTCCTTTAAAGACAGAATCACTGTCAAACTAATTGGTCTTTAGTTTTTAGGATTTTCCTTCCTACCTAATTCCCCCTTTTAATATTTATCCAGTTTTATGGTGCCATTTCTGATCTAAGAATGTTTGAAATTATGTTCATTGGCCCAGCTAATACTTGAATTGTAGTTCTTCTGAATGTCGGAGTATAGTTAGGTAGTTTGAATTTATAGTATATTTAAAACTTTCAATTTAATGTTACTGATTCTCCATTCTTTACTTATAAAACCTACTACTGCTGTGTTACCCCCAGATTATTTTCATATGCTGTTGAGTAGTTTGTAAGCATCAGGGCAACAATGAATGATTAAGGACTGAGGGGAAGTAAAGGAACTGAGAGCCCTGTAACAAGACAGTGTGGACAATTGGAAGCTAAGCTGACAGCAAATCAACCCAAGGAGGAGATCAACAGAAGTAGGAGCTGAGACAGTAGAAGTGAAAATATAGGTACATGAGTTAGTTCCTGGTCCAAAAACAGAACATAAAAGTGAGTCTTGCAGAATGAAACACATTGGAGCTTGATGTGCTGCTTCAGGAACATGGTAAAGGACAACTTGCTACTGGAATTCAAATACACCCCAAGAGTTTGGTTGACAAATGTGGGACCCTAGCAGAAAGAAAGGAGTTTGATTTTGAGGTGAGATCTTTTGAATCAGAGGCTTTATTAGTATCCTACTGCTGCTGTAACAAATTACCACGATCTTGGTAGCTTAAAACAACACAGATATATTACCTTATAGTCCTGGTGGTCAGAAGTCTGAGGTCAGGCTCCCTGGGCTAAAATGAAGTTGTTGGCCAGGCTGTGCTCCTTCTGGGGGTCTGTTTCAGGGCTGAAGAAACCAAAGAAATGGGCAGATGTGCTTCAGAGGAATTTGAGAAATGGAGAAGCAGAAAGATCCTCAGGGCTGTAGAAAGTAAAAACATTCTGGAGATTTTTAAAAGAAATTGCACTCAGGTCTTTAAGTGGATGATTTGCAGGCATTTAAATAAGAATGCAATACTCAGTTGGAAGAATAGTTAGGTAACTAAGAAACAGTTATGGCAAACTTATTTTATCCTTTTAAGGAAGGTTAGATTGTCTCATTTTCAGTAAAGCATTCAGTCATTCTCTCTTAGTATTCTACTGTGTGCTCCTTTCTTAGTTGTCTGAGTCTCTGGAAGAGCTACATCTAAGAGATTGGATGTACGTCTAGTTTGCCATCAGATGTCTTGTGAAATGTCACAGAGATGCTCCTTTGATCCTATTTTGTTCCTTCTTTTATTAGGTAATTGAAAAGCATGCTTTTCAGTTTTTCTGATAATACAGAGCTTGGAAGGATAATTATTTTGAAAGACTACAGAATCACTATTTTAAATGATATTTATACGCTCTGGAATGCTGCACCATACCTGTAAGATATAATTCAACAGGGCTAAGCCAGTATACAAGTGATAAAGAAAGTCTACTATGCTGCTAATGGTTGGATTAAAAAAAAGCAGTCCTGGCTTTTGCTCTTGAAGGTGTTAAAATCCAGTTAAGAAGACTCAACATGTATTTGTAAAAGATGAAATAGCAACGCTAAATAGATTGCCTCAAATGGGATGGACAGCCTGTGTATGAATTCAGAAGAAGACCCAATCACTGAGAAATGAAGTAACTATGGAACCTTCACTGGTGAACCGGAATTGACCTAGGCCCTAAAGGAAGGTGGAGATAGGTAGCACTATAGGTAGAGGAGGTCAGCGGGTTATGTAGTTGCAGAGAAACTTGAGGGAAATTCCCCAGTGTCCAGTGATTAGGACTTCCACTGCAGGGGGCCCCGGTTCTCTCTCTGGTTGGGGAACTAAGATCCTGCAAGCCATGTGGTGCAGCCCCCAAAAAAGAAAGAAAAACTTATAGGCGTAGCATATGTGGGAGACAAGAATTATAAGTATTCATATGACTGGTTTACGGATCAGTAAATCACATCTCTAATGTCTTACTGTAGCAAGAAAACATTTTAATATGAAATAAATTGATATAGGAAATAAAATATGAAAACTAATATATTCTTTTAATAAAATAGAGCAAGAATCAATCTGTTCTTCCTGGGCTAAATGTGAATCCATGTATTGTGGTTCTCCTGATCCTACTAGTCCACCTGATAAATATTTTCTGGAAGGAATCTAAGACTGTGCATAATGACTGAAGACCTTTGGATTACAACATCCTGTGTTCATTTGAGAGGATGGTGGCTTTCTATTCCCCTTTCTGTTTCCACTTTTGCCATTACTGAAGTTTTCTTTCTAGAACATATGTTTACATTCTTAACCTTCCATTTCTGCTCTAAAAGTACAAGGCTCTAAAAATCCTGAGATGCCTCTTCCGTTTTACCATCAGTTGGCAAAAGGAAAAATTTAAAAACCATGTAGAAGAGAGAGTGAAGGCTCTCGTCTCCTGTTAACCTTCTGACAAGCAAGTTAATTTGAAATACACTGCTTTTCCATGTCACTGCAGACACTCTTCTTTTTTCTCCCCAGTTTCCAGTTAGAGGATTTCACAAAGTGCACATTTGAAAGTAAACACTAAAATTAAAAAAAATATATCAGCACAAACTCTTTATTATTCTTTGCCATGGTCTTTTTATGAAGCCATCTCTCTTATTGCTTTGTCCATCTCCTTTAATGAATAGAGTTTTTAATGAGTAGAGTTTTGAACACTGTTTTCTTAGTTTGTGCTGGTTTTATAATTTTTAATAAATGCCATTTTTTTTAAACCAAGAGAAAACAGACGATACTTTGGGATGCAAGGTTACCTGTTCAGAATGAAGAATTCTAATGTTCCTGCATGATCAGAGTAATTTTAAGAAGATATATTAAATAGTTACAGATTCACAAGAAGTTGCAAAATAGTACAGAGAGGTCTTATACCCCTTTCACCTGGTTTCCCCCAGTGGTTATATTTTATAAAACCAAGAAATTGACATTGATACAAAGTATGTGTATGCCATTTTATCACATGAGTAATTTCCTGTAATCACCACTGTAGTCAAGATTCAGATTACCACAAAGACCTCCCTCCTGCTGTTTGAGCAGTTATTTTTAAGGTTAGAATTTTAATTTTGATGAATGTCCCAATGTAAGCTATAGATACTAAAATTATATATACTGTTTTAATACAGTATATCAACATAAAGGTACATTATAAGTTTTCTCAATGGACAAAATTTAAGGTCTCACTTTATACTGTAAATAATCAACTGCTTTCCTGTGTCAGTAGTATCTAAAGAACCAATGTCAGTTAATAGTAACAAAGCACAGTAAGCAAATTTGTGAGTTTTTCTTTGGCTTTTAATTACCAGAGCTCAAAGTTAGTTTATCATCCCTAATATTTTGATCAAAGGCATTTTTCTTTCCTGCTATGAAAAGAATGTTTTGAGATGTTCTAAAACCACATATTTTCACATATTTTACATATTAAAGAGCACCAGTGGGTGATCTGTGAGATAAAACATTTTTTTAGCAACTGATTTTTTCCTTTTGTGGGAATTTTCTTAATAATGACATATGATGGAGACTGAAACAATTACCCCCGCCCCCCCCCCTTTTTTTTTTTTGCTGTACCTGGCCACAAATCCCAGTAAGATTTTAAGAATGTATGGCTTATCAACTCTGGCGACATTTTAAAATACCGTGCAGAGAAGAAAGGAGCCATTTCATGATAGCTCTTCATCTGAATTAATGACATGATTTTGTCACCCCAGCTTGCTGTGATATTATGTTTGAAGGAAAGTATATGAGCAGTGTTAAAAGATAACCTGAGACATACTAAAATTTTTAAGTTTATTTGAGCAAACGTTGATGCATAGTGGTTAGGAGCATTCTACTGCTAAGAGTTATGGGCAAGGGATTTAGAGAGAGGACTTGGAAGAAAAGCAAGGCAGTTGTTTGGCTAGAGCTTGAAGTGGTTGCGTTATTTGGAAAAGACTAGTTGGCTGTTTGTGACTGGCTATTCTTAATCTTAAGGCATTTACAGAAAGTGATTCTGGCTTAGGTTTCCGTTTGCTTAAGTTGGCTACCAAGGCATTAGAGTCATCTCATCCTTATGGTCTCCTTGTTTGATTAATTTTATAACAAGGTGGTTCGAGTGTAAGCTCCTTTAGGGCAGAGGCTTCAACAATACGTGAACAGTCAGATGTTCAAGCTGGGTTTAGAAAAGGCAGAAGAACAAGAGATCAAATTGCCAACTCCATTGGATTATAGAAAAAGCAAGAGAATTCCAGAAAAACATCTTACTTCTGCTTCCTTGACAATGCTAAAGCCTTTGACTCTGTAGATCACAACAAACTGTGTCATACACTAGTCATATAACACACATGAGGCTACTGAGCACTTGAAATGTGGCTGGTCTGAACTGAGATGTATGCAAATGTGAAATACAGAGTTCAGGAAACTGGCACAGAAAGTGGTCTCATTAATAATTTTTCATGTTGATTATATGCAGAAATGATAGTATTCTAGATATACTGGATATATATTATTGAAATTAATTTCACCTTTTTTTTTTTTTTTTTACCTTTTTAAATATGGCTATTCAGTTCAGTTCAGTTGAGGCACTCAGTCATGTCCGACTCTTTGCGACCCCATGAATCGCAGCACGCCAGGCCTCCCGGTCCATCACCAACTCCCGGAGTTCACTGAGACTCACGTCCACTGAGTCAGTGATGCCATCCAGCCATCTCATCCTCTGTCGTCTCCTTCTCCTCCTGCCCCCAATCCCTCCCAGCATCAGAGTCTTTTCCAATGAGTCAACTCTTCGCATGAGGTGGCCAAAGTACTGGAGTTTCAGCTTTAGCATCATTCCTTCCAAAGAACACCCAGGACTGATCTCCTTTAGAATAGACTGGTTGGATCTCTTTGCAGTCCAAGGGACTCTCAAGAGTCTTCTCCCTGTC
>NW_011494717.1:9792891-9822801 GCF_000754665.1 Bison bison bison
TCAAGAGTCTTCTCCAACACCACAGTTCAAAAGCATCATTCTTCGGTGCTCAGCTTTCTTCACAGTCCAACTCTCACATCCATACATGACCACTGGAAAAACCATAGCCTTGACTAGACAAACCTTTGTTGGCAAAGTAATGTCTCTGCTTTTGAATATGCTATTTAGGTTGGTCATAACTTTCCTTCCCAGGAGTAAGCGTCTTTTAATTTCATGGCTGCAGTCACCACTTCCAGTGATTTTGGAGCCCAGAAAAATAAAGTCTGACACTGTTTCCACCGTTTCCCCATCTATTTCCCATGAAGTGATGGGACCAGATGCCATGATCTTCGTTTCTGAATGTTGAGTTTTAAGCCAACTTTTTCACTCTCCTCTTTCACCTTCATCAAGAGGCTTTTGAGTTCCTCTTCACTTTCTACCATAAGGGTGGTATCATCTACATATCTGAGGTTATTGATATTTCTCCCGGCAATCTTGATTCCAGCTTGTGTTTCTTCCAGTCCAGCGTTTCTCATGATGTATTCTGCATAGAAGTTAAATAAGCAGGGTGACAATGTACAGCCTTGACGCACTCCTTTTCCTATTTGGAACCAGTCTGTTGTTCTAGGTCCAGTTCTAACTGTTGCTTCCTGTCCTGCATATAGGTTTCTCAAGAGGCAGGTCAGGTGGTCTGGTAGTCCCATCTCTTGAAGAATTTTCCACAGTTTATTGTGATCCACACAGTCAAAGGCTTTGGCATAGTCAATAAAGCAAAAATAGATATTTTTCTGGAACTTTCTTGCTTGTTCGATGATCCAGTGGATGTTGGCAGTTTGATCTCTGGTTCCTCTGCCTTTTCTAAAACCAGCTTGAACATCTGGAAGTTCACGGTTCACGTATTGCTGAAGCCTGGCTTCGAGAATTTTGAGCATTACTTTACTAGCGTGTTAAATAATGTCAAATTGCCTAGAAGGATCAGAATAGCTGGAGGGTCTGGAAAAGGGTGACCCTTTCACTGCTGGCCATGATGATGGAGTAGATATTCTGGTGACACCATTCTGCCACATGGAGCAGGGGATACAAGGGGCTTCTCATCATCTCTGTTTAATTTATGCCACTTGGGAGTTAAAGTCTGATGGCATTTCACCTGTGGCAGGGATAAACTTGTGTTTGCGCCTTTGGAAAAATGTGTATCATGGTAGTGAAATCTATTAGAGTCACTTCTTATAACTGTCCAGGTTTGTTTGTTTTTGTTTTTAACCGCATGGAACTATTGGGAGTTGAACAGTATTTAAAATAATAGAACCAATGACAGGGGCTCTAAAATTTTTATTGTTTGTGTAATGGAATTTGCTATATTGGATTTTGACCTGTATGTCACTAAGAGTACTTAGGATCTTGTCACAACCGTTTATTTGTCAGGTTTTTACTTTATTTACTAAAAGTGGTTGTGTGCATGTATGGGTGTGTATGTTTGGGCCTAAATTTCTTTATATCTCAAGATGTTTAAATATGGTAGGTTTTTCAATCTTACTAATCTTTAAAAGGACCTTTATTATTATTATTTTTGGAGGCCTGGTGTGCTGCGATTCATGGGGTCGCAAAGAGTCAGACATGACTGAGCAACTGAACTGAACTGACTGATCAGTAGAAAATTCCAATTTTCCTTTAGCAGCAGGGCCCATCAAGTAGAAAAAACCTGGTTTTACAGAAACATATGAAGCACAGAGGAAATCCTTTGCCCGCACCTCGCAGAGCAACGTGTGAGGAAGGACTGGAATTGTGTCACCTCACTTGTATTTGTGATGCCACTTGTTGGTTCTGAAGTCTTGGGTGCCTTGCCACATTCTTGGTAGTACTTAGCTGTTGGGGGCACCCCTTGCACAGTTTCCTCAGCGTGAGGAGAACGTATGAGTATCTTCAAAGAACTGACTGAGTCCAGTTTTAAAAAGCTTCTCTCTACATATAAAAGGAAGAAGATCAAGAATCTCGTATTTGAAGTGTTCTGTAAGACAGGTCCTCAGACTTTTTTTTAGGGCTTTGGGGAAATGTATGTATAACTGTACCCTACCTCTCCCAAAGAGTTGCCTGGTTTTCAATTCTTTTTAATGAATTTGTGGTAACAGTAACTTTTTCATTGTAAAAACTGTGGAAATAGTGTTGATTAGATCAGGAGACACCTGAGCCAAGCAGAGTTCTTGCCTAGGAGTTTGGAGTTAGTTGTGAGAGTAAGATTGGTCTTGTTAGGAGTAGCTGGTCTGTAACATGTATATCTAGGACCTTTTTTCCCCTCAAATTATCTAGTCAAAAGAATCAGAAAGTGGTAAATAGAGAGTAAGATGAAGCACAGAGAGAGCAGAGATAAGAGACAGAAAGTCCTGGGGGCATTAGAGTTCTTTGAACTGAGGTTGGACTGCTTTTAAAATATTAGATTCCCTGAGATACTGCATATCTTTAAAATAAAGTATCTTTTATTTGCTCAGTTTAGTTTGAATTAGAATTCTCTCACCTGAAACTAAGAGTCCTAACTTAGTTACCTCCAATGCATCTTGTAAATATCTCCCTCCAAGCATCCCTTTGTAATATTTTGTCTGTCTGTCAAGATAGACTTTAAGCTCTGTGAATACAGAGACTGTATTTTGTTGATCTTAACATCTCTATTATCCAGCCTGGAACTTGGCATGGTGGGTGCTCAATAAATGCTTGTTGAATACATGAATGAGTATATGATTATAAGCATCTCATTATATATACTTCTAGTTTTATTTTTCAAATCTCTAAAATGTTTTTGAGTGGGTAATATATTCTAGTGTTCAGAAATCAAAATGTATATAGTAAAAGGTCTCCCTCCCATCATTGTCTTGTGTCCACCCAAATCAAACCTCCTTCCTTTCTTTTTCCTACCCCAAAAAGCGCTGGTGTAGCTTTTATCTAGTGTAGTTTTTCAGGGTTTCTTTATGCACATATAAGCAAATACAAATACACACATACACATATATACATACATATATGCATGTGTGCATGCACAGTTGCTTCAGTCATGTCTGACTTTGTGCGACCCTATGGACTAGCCTGCCAGGCTCCTCTGTCCATGGGGTTCTCCAGGAAGGAATACTGGCATGGGTTTCTTTGCCTTCCTCCTGGGGATCTTCCTGATCCAAGGATCAAACTTGCATCTCTCCTGTCTCCTGCATTGGCAGATGGGCTGTTTACCACTAGTGCCACCTGGGAAGCCCCTATATACATAGATATTCCACCTTTTTATGCAAATAGTAACATATATTACATACCCTGTTTTGCAGCTTACTTCTGACTTTATATAGCTCAGATCTTTTTTCCATATAAGCATTCCTTTAAAAAAATGATTGTATATTACTACACTGAATAATTGAACTGTAATTTATTTAATATGAATTTATTGTTGGGCATTAAAGTTGTTTTAAATCTTTCACTGTTACAAATAACACTGTGGTAAATAATCTTGTACATCTGACTTTGCCTGTGTTCCAGTATGTCTATAAGATAAATAACTAGAAATGGAATTGCTGGATTAAAGATTATATGTGTTTATAATTTTATCACCAGAATGCCCTCAGAATGTTTATACCAATTTATTAACCCAGCAGCAACATATGAGAGTGGTTGTTTCTCCACAGCATTGCCAGTTGTAAATTAAGCATATTTGCAGATTTCTGTCATGTTCCACTTTGCATAATGGCCAGGGAGCTCCTGTTAGACTAACTCATCCACAGATACAAAGCCATGTGCCTTAAGGCACTGGAGAGTGATCAAAAGCAGGCAGATATTAGATGGGAGGTTGATACTTAGAAGGGAAAGCAGAGCTTATGGGATAAAATCTAAACATCTAATATGTGTGAAAGAAAGCAGGCAAATAATTTGATTAAGTAATGCCCAGATATTTTCAAATAGAATGGAAGACATGCATTTACAGATTTAAGAATCTCAGCACACCCCAAACAAGACAAATGCAGGGAAAAAACAAGGCACGTCATAGTCAAAATACTGAAAATCAGACATAAAGAGAAAATCTTAAACCACCACAGAAAAGAACACTTTACATATAGGTGAAAGTTATTTGTGTCACCACTAACTTTTCATCAAAAACAGTGGAGATCAGAAGACAGTGCAGTGCTATCTTTAAAGTGCTGATAGATTTCTCCCAGTCTGTTTGGTGAAAAATGATACTCAATTTAGTTTTAATTTGTATTTCTTTTGATATGAATGAGGTTAAGCATATTTTCATATGCTTAAGAGTCTCTTGTATTTCTTTTCTGTTTATCCTTTCTTTTTGTTCTCTTGGGTTTTTAATCTCTTCATTAAGAGCATTGTTGTTTGTGATGGAGTTGCAAATATACTTTCCTCAGTTTGCCAGTTGTCTTTTAACTTTGTTGATGGTGGTTTTTGTCATCCAAGCAATTTTTATGATCAGGTAGTCCAGTTTGTCTATCTTTTCTTTTGTGGCTTTTGAATTATAAAGTCATTCCCTGCTGCCAGCTTGTATAAAGACAGTTGTCAGTGTTTTCTTCTATATGGTTTCAGTTTTTACACTGAAATCCTTAGTCCACTTGGAGTTTTTCCTTATATATGATGTGAAATATGGGTCTAAGTCTTATTTATTTCTAGATGACTACCCAGTTGTCCCACATTATCAGCTAGGCACTAAATCTTCTGGACTGGTTTCCTGTCCCATTAGTATGTCTGCTGATGTAACAGCAGACTATCCTGCTATAATTACTTTGTTTTTATATGATGCTTTGCTGTTTGGTATAGCTAGCCTCCTTTCATTGCTTTTCCTTTCATTGCTTTTCTTCTTCACAGTTTTCCTGGCTGGTATTTAGTCTTTTATTCAGAATAGAAGACGTTTATCAGTTCCTGGCTGGTATTGATTGTTTATTTTTCCACACGGTCTTTTGACTCAGCTTTTTAAAGTTCCCTCAAGTAATGAGCCCCAAAGCCTGGACAGGGGCTTCAGGCCAGGTCTTCCTGAATATGCTCTCAGAGCTCTCTGCCCTTTTATGGATATTATTTTTTGGGGATTTTAAATTATGGGAGTATTATTTTATTTTGGATTAATGACTGACTCACTCACTAGAATATAAGCTCCAGGAGGGCAGGAATCATGTTTCTTTTACTCACTGTATTTGTAGTGCCTCATATAAGGCCTGGCACATGTGAGGCTCTTAATCCACAGTAATGAATAGGTGAATGACTTTTGAATCTTGAGGTTGAGTTTTGACTCTCTCTTACACTCTCAATGACTTCAGGCAGGTTTCTTGACTGTTCTAAGCCTCAGTTTTCTCATTTCTAAAGTCGATGTAAATGAATTATTCCTACTGAACTGGGCTTTGGGAATAACTAAATGATATATCTTAGAAAACATTTTTGTGAAGTGTGAGATGTTCTAATTAGACTAACTTTGGCTTTCCTTCTCACCTGTGGTAGATAATTATGCATTTAACAAGGAACAGTCTCTAGATTTAGGCTGTTGGTTCTGAGTCCATTTGAAGATTCATCTACCAAGCTGTCACACAGCTGAAGTTAGTCACTCTTGAGTATTTCTTAGCTTTTAGCCACCTAAGCATTAAGACAGTCAATTTCAGATAACAGCTTGTTTGTTGACAGCAGACTGTCTCTAAGAAAGGAAATACAATTTCACTTTGCAGAGCAACCTTGTTTTGGAATCTATTCTGCACAAGATGTCTACCTGCCACTTCTGAAAGGAAAAGAGAACTATGACGCAGCTGCTGTTACCAGAAGAAAAGCTTAGACCTAATAAACTGCCAAAACTCAGCGTTGTTAGTTTAAGTTACTTGCCAATGTACTATAACTTGAAGGAAAGGGAGGATGTGCATTTTTATTGCTAATGCTGGGGAGATTGCCATAAAGCAGTTGGCAGAACGGCTGACATTTTAACGGTCGTAGGTCAGATCATCTTCTGCGTCTATCGAAGAGAAGATTTGACCAAGGATTGACAAAAAGGAAATCAGATGATTCTGTTGACTTGGCTACAAGTAAATGTCTCCTTTTCGGCTTACAGGAAAGATTGCTATGGAAGCAGTCTTTGATGTTGCAACAGAGTGGCTGTAAATTGCTTGAATATAACTCTTGGAACTTCAAATATAAAAACACAGGAAGAGTCACTGTCTGAGGTCGAACTTGAGGAGTTTTCACTTGTGTTATGCTCCTCATGTAATGTTTGGGGCTCAAATTTTACATAAGATATGTTTTCAATCACTGTTTACTCAGTTTCCCAAAAAAGGGTTCACTTACAGGTTGCAAGGAAAATCCGTGGCAACTGAAAACTGAATTCTAGAACCTTAGTCTCCAACGTTTCTGACGCTATTAGAAACAAGTGCAAAATTTTCTTTGTTCTCTCAAAGGCAAAATAAAGAATGTATAGTAGGCTTGAAAGTTAGAGATCATAAAGCACTTTTTATGGTTTCCAAAAAGTTCAAATTCTTTACACACTCTTAAGGTTTTTTTTATTATTAATTTAGTTATGTAAATCAGCCCTTTTCTGATAAATAATATTAATCCTGAGATCAACATTTCTTTTATTGTGAATTTAGCTGTATAAATCAGTCTTTTGCCACCAAACATAAATTTATATTAGTTCTAGGATCAACATTTTGAGAAGGGATAAAATAGGGATCGTCTGAGCATTTTAAAAAGAATGTTGGGCAAAAATAGCCAGTAGAATAAAAATACATTGTGCAAGCTAAAATAGGGCAA
Source organism: Bison bison bison (assembly GCF_000754665.1). Lineage (NCBI taxonomy): Eukaryota > Metazoa > Chordata > Mammalia > Artiodactyla > Bovidae > Bison > Bison bison. The sequence goes on from NW_011494717.1 coordinate 9,799,624, forward strand.
AAGAGCTAAAATGCAGCCCATGGACTAAAATAACTGGCAGTTCAAATGAGTCCAAGGGCTAAATATGTGAATATCTTCCGATTACCTTATATATAGAAGAGTTTTTAATTTTTTAAATTGCACATTTCACTTCTTTTGTTGTTGTTTTCAAAAATACTGTAAGAGCCATTGAGTTTAATAAACTAAAAGATCGGAGTTTGTTAACATTTTAACCTACAGGTTGACATTTTTAGGCTAGTAGGTAGAAATGGCTATTTATTGATTGGTAGGGAGTTTATCTAGTAGGCATTTAATGTTCACTCTTTTTATGAGTGAGTCTTGCACAGCCTACAGGGGTTTAGCAGTGGTGCACACTGGGAAAGTTTCTAGGAGACCTGAGATCAGTGTTAGTGCTTATTTGTGCCAGAGACACTGACCTTGTTGCTGTTTCTTGAACATCCAGGTGGACTCCTGCATCAAGCCTTTTTACGCTTGTTCTCTTTACCTGAGATATTTCCGCCATGTTTCATATGGTTTACTTCCTCACCTCTTTCACATCTTTGATCAGTTGTTACCTTGTCAGATGCCTCTATGAAGAAGCTAAATCACTACCATCTGAGACTTTTGAGCCAAGGAGAAACGTAATCTGACGAACATTGAACGATCTGTCTTCCTGTGGTGATGGGAATCAGTTGCACGTGAGCGATGGCTGAAGCGTTTAGGTGTGGTTGCAGTCATCTGGGCTGGAGATAACAATGGCTCAGGTCAGATGGCTGTGGAGGTGGTGGAATGTGGCTGGACTGAGGATATAAACTGACAGTAGAGTCAGCAGGATTTGCTGCCACTTGGAATGTGGACGCAAGAGAAACATAAGAGTCAAGAGTGATGCTGAAGTTTTTTGGCTTGATAGAATGAAATCGCCATTCTCTGAAACGAGGAATGAATATCAAAGGGAAAGTACAAAATCAAGATTTGGGTTTTTGTTGTCATAGCTGGATAAATGAAACTTGAAGTAGAAAAATATCTGAGATGGAGATAAAATATTTGAGAGTCATCCCGGCATAACATCAGGAACCTGGATGAAGTAACCTGGTCACCTGGGGAGTGTAAAGAAAAGAGGTCTTGGGAAGAAGTGCTGGTACACAACAGTATTAAGAGGTTAGGGAGACCAGAGCGAGGGCCAGTGAAATAAAAAGCTCAGAGAGACTGGCTCTTGGAAATCAGGTAGAGAAGTTTCCAGGAAAAGAGTGATGAGCTATGCTGGAATGCTGCTGATAGAACAGCAAGAAGATAAAGACTGAGAAAGGACATTAGAGTTGGCAATGGTGTGGTCACTGGTGACCTTCGTGAGCTGTTTTGGGAGAGGGATGTGGTGGCAGGGCTGACTTAAGAGGCTTTTGGAGAGAAAAATAAAAGAGAAAATGTAGACATCAAATATAGACTAATCTCTAGAGAAGATAATTTTGTATAGTAGAACAGAGAAATGAGATGGGACCTGAAGAGGGTATGAAGTCAAGAAAGACCTTTCAAATGATGTTTGCACGCTGATGGGAGTGAGTGGATAAAGAGGAAAAAATAGAGTTTACAGAAGATGGAAAAGGGGGACATTGCTGGGAACCTGTATTCTTTGATGAGTCTTCCTCCCTCTATAGCCTTGTATGCATCACTCACGGGAGACTTTTCTGTTCTTTCCAAAATCTCACTGGGCTGGATTACCCTCTTATGTGTTAGTTGCTCCGTCATGTCCAATTCTGCGACCCCATGGACTGTAGCCTGCTAGGCTCCTCCATCCATGGAATTCTGCAGGCAAGAATACTGGAATGGGTTGCCATTTCCTTCTCCTGGGGATCTTCCCGACCCAGCAGGGATGGAACCCAGGTCTCCTGCATTGCTGGCAGACTCTTTACCCTCTGAGCCTACAGAAAAGTCCCATATTCCCCTCTTATAAGTTCCTGTATAATTCTGTTTCTCCCATACATACCCCTTTCAAAGTATGACCTCCTGTACTTACACTTCACGGGGTATGTTAGTCCTCTAGCAGCTTCAGTTCAGTTCAGTTCAGTCGCTCAGTCATGTCCGACTCTTTGTGACCCCATGAATCGCAGCACGCCAGGCCTCCCTGTCCATCACCAACTCCCAGAGTTCACTCAGACTCACGACTAAAACCACACTTTCTAATAATCTGGGACTATAACAGAAGATAAGAATTTTATCAGGCTCTTTCACAAACCTTCTCCTCCTGTCCATCATGACGAAGTGTTTATAGATCCTTAAGTGGCTCTCAACTGTTCTCTTAAGTGTTCGGTTGTTAGTAGCCTGTGCGACTGGGGTTCCATACTGTGTCAAAGATGATTCTGAGGTTTCTGGCTTGAGAGACCAGAAGAATCAAATTAGTATTTACTGAAAAGAGGAATAAATATCAAAGGAAGAGCACAGCTGCTGAGCCCTAAGGAGTAGCATCATTTCTCACCATTGGCATTCCTGGTGGCATGATGACTTCTGGGACCTCAGCATTGATTCTGGCCATTTGGTTCTCTGTTTTCTGCCTTTTCTGTCATGGGATTAGGCTTGTGGGGTTGAAGAAGTACTCTGTCCTTAGCCAGAGGTTGATGTTAGTGAAAAAATGTTGCATGCAGTAAAACAAACAACACACAACTATGTGGATGGTAGCTATCATTTTTATCTTTTGAGCTCAAGGTTTATATTTCTGTTTGCATTTTCAAGGTTTTAGGTCACAGTTAGGGCCAGGACCTTGAAGCCAGTCACTTGGGTGTTTGTAGAAAGGAGTGGTGACTCTTGTGAAATCTTATGTAAGAGGTGTGCATACATCCTTAAGTGTGTTCATCCACCCATCCATAAAAAATGTTTATAAATGCTTGCTACATTTAAAGATGTGTTAGGGAGTTTGAAGTGCTTGTTTTGTCAGGAGGGAAGAGGTAGAGATTCAGGGAGCTCTTTAGAGGTCATAATGTGAAAAAGGCAGAGACCACTCTTTAGAGTAGTTCTAGCTCATCCCGAGAGTTCTTTGTTCAAACAGCACATCGTAAGAAAACCTATGGTATCATAAGGAAATCCCAAGCTGCACTGCAGGCTTGCTGTCAGAGAGGCTGAAAGACCTAGACCCTCCTACCTCAGCACCCCTCTTTGTTGCCTTTGCAGAAGTTTCTTTGAACTCTGAGGTGTCTGCATAGCACAGGTGGAAAAACCCCTCCTTCTAGACCATGACAGAGTTGTTTCTCTCTTTTTTTTTTAATGTCATTCCTTAGTCTTTCCCATCATAAAAAATACAATAAATTATGATGATTTCCCATTTTAAATTGAGAGGGAAACTTTTACATGAGTTTTCTGTTTTAGAAAAAAAATAGAAGTTATTATTTAACTTGGTTAAATGTTTTAAATCACAAAACCTCTGTACATCTTTCCTATAGAGACTAGTTCATAGAACTGCTGAAAAATTTTAGTTGATGATGATGGTATTAACAGATCATCAGGAGTTTAGAGTCTTATTTGGGGTACCTGCTGATATACTCCTTTATATACGTGGATAGAAGTTTGACTTTTGTTCTTACTTCCAGATGTAGTATAAAGGATGGTGATTTATGTCAGTAGCCCATGGGTTATAAGTGAAATGGTGTGAATGCTTTAGTAAAATCAGGTGAATCGAATGGGCAGGTCTGTGCCTATTGTTTGGATTTTAAAAAAATCACACATTCATGTATTCTTTTGATACTGTTAAAAAACAGAAAGGTAGTACTACTGCATTATAATTCTAGTGCACATTTAAAATGCAGATTAAAAATTCTAATTGTATTTTTTAGTAACTAATAATTTAATAATGCTTTTTGATCCTCCCCTGCTTTTCCAACTTTCTTTTCTTGCTTGATGTTAGGAAACCCAAATTGAAGATGCCTACAGTTCAAATAGGTTGAACTTGTGGCCTTGGCTGTAATTGTCACTTCATAATCTATTTTTTATTTTAATCTTATTATTAAACCTTTTTTATTTCTTGCAGACTGGTGAATTTTCAGCTCGTTTCCTTTTGAAGTTGCCAGTGGATTTCAGCAATATTCCCACGTACCTGCTCAAGGTAAAAATGTATGATTATCGCTCTGAGAATGCAGTTGAGCTTTTTAAGTCATTATTTAACTTTGAATATCTGTATAGTTTGCCAACATTTTGTTTAGATGATGAATTCTCTTAAAAGTTTTATTGCATGAAGATCTAGTGAGTTAGTTACCTAACAGCTAAAATCGTAGCCCTAAAAAGTAATTTCAAAATGGACTTTCCTTATAAGATAAAATTAGTATAAACAAATTAAGCCTTGGGAAAAAGACTGCCTTTAGTTAATGATCTTTTGGGGATGAAAGACTCTTAAAAATTACCTTAATATTCATTTTGTCTTTAAGTAGGATTGCATATTAACTATTTTGTATTACAGGGCATTTCATTCTCTTTATTTATGTTAACACTTGATCTCAGGCATCTTCAAAGTTGGACTGCCCTAGAGAGATCTATAACTGAATTAGGTCAGTGTATATGGTACTTTAAAATACAGCGAGGGCAGGGGATGGCTTGGGAGCCGCTGCTTTGGGAAGGGGTCTGCAAAATGCTTTGTAGAGGAGAGGTGGAACCCAAATCCACACGAGGCTGTGATTGTTGTTGTTTAGTAGCTCAGTCGTATCTGACTCTCTGTGACCCCATGCACTGTAACCCACCGGAGTACTCTGTCCATGGGATTCTCCAGGCAAGAATACTGGGGTGGGTTGCCATTTCTTTCTCCAGGGGATCTTCCCAACCCACGCATCGAACTTGGGTCTCCTGCATTGGCAGGTGGATTCTTTACCACTGAGCCACCAGGGAAGTCAGGTGAAAGAAACTAAATGGACCAGTGAAATGGCAAGTTCTGAACAGGAACTCTTGAGACAGGGGCCTAAGTTTATCATGGATGTGGTTTTGGGTATCGCCTCAGCCACTTTTAGCCTGTGGTGATAATAGCTTTGCTGTAATGTAAGAAAAATTTCTGCCTTCCAAATTTGATGTTATTCAGAGAGTTAATCATATTTACAGTCTAGAGAGAAGACAAAATCCTCGTGCAAGTATTCCTGTGTATTATTGTAGTCATAAATAACATGAGATTATTCCTGATAGTGATTGGAATTAAAGTATAGTCTGATAGAATATAAACTGTAGACCATAGGAAAAATTAGGGCTTTTTTTTTTTTTTAGCATTCTACCCATGGGATTTATTAGTTTTTTCCCCCCTAAGTAAAACATGGGATTTTTGTGCCTCATTAAATTTTCATTTTTTATTTCTAGTTGACTGTTTTCCCACTCTGTATCCAAGAGTTGTGAAATCCAAGTGAGAATGAAAGTTAGCAATTTATATTAGTTTCTCAATACTTCTGTTGTGGAAAATATACATATTAGACCTGTAATTACCAAGCATAATTAATTTGGTTTCAACAGTTACTGTGCTCTATTAGAATAACAAAGTCTCCTTGGAGACTCTTACGTAACAGACTCACTGACTTCCATATGTCCAGTTAAAACTCTATTTCTGCTCATTTAAAACAAAATTTAATAGTATATGAGAGGATTATTATTCACATAGTCACTTTAATCCTTAGTGTATAGTTACAGTGTCTTTGCTTTGATCTGTTGGGCCTTATCAGTTTGAATGGTTATCCTGTTTATTTGAACTTTGTGTTGCCTCTGCTCATGTTCTTGAAGGTCAAATGAAAAAAAAAACCCACTTCTTGGATCATAATCTATGTAATTTTTTTCCCTCTTCAAAATCAAATTTCTGTATTTTCTGTTCTAAGAATTCTATCTTCAGATTGTTATGCCCTTACTTTCCTTGCCAGTCAGATAGGAAAAAGGTAGAACCTATTTGGCAAAATTGGAAAGTGGTTTTTTTTTCCTCTCCCAAAGTACAATGAAGTACTTTTTCTACTCTAAGTAAAAGACCTACCTTGCAACACTAATATCTTTCTGGATCTTTTAGTTCCTGCAAAGAGAGTAAAACAACAGGACAAAAAATATCAGTATAGGCAGGTTCATTTTTCGCCATACCCTCTCCAGCATTTATTATTTGTAGACTTTTTGACGATGGCCATTCTGATTGATGTGAGGTTATATATTATTTTAGTTTTGACTTATATTTCTCTAATAGTTAGCAGTGTTGAGCATCTTGTCATGTACCTGTTGGCCATCTGTTTGTGTTCTTTGGAGAAATGTCTATTTAGATCTTCTGCCCCTTCTATTTAGGTCTTTTTTATTTGATTTTTTTATTGAGTTGTATGAGCTATTTATATGGGTTTTTTTTATATTGGGTTATATGAGCTGTTTGTATATTTTGGATATTAACCCCTTATTGGTTATATCATTTGAAAATATTTTCTCCCGTGTAGTTGATTGCCTTTTCATTTTGCCGATGGTTTCCTTTGCTGTACATAAGCTTTAAGTTGAATTAGGTCCTGTTGATTTATTTTTCCTTTTGTTTTCTTTGCCTTAGGAGACAGATCCAAAAAGTATTGCTGTGATTTATGTCAAAGAGTGTTCTGCTTATGTTTTCTTGTAGGAGTTTCATGATTTCAGAGCTTACATTTAGGTCTTTACTTCATTTTGAGTTTATTTTTGTATATGATGTGAGAAAATGTTCATGTTTCATTCTTTTACAAGTAGCGTCCAATTTTCCGGGAGAAGGCAATGGCACCCCACTCCAGTACTCTTGCCTGGAAAATCCCATGGATGGAGGAGCCTGCTAGGCTGCAGTCCATGGGGTCGCTAAGAGTCAGACATGACTGAGTGACTTCACTTTCACTTTCCACTTTCATGCATTGGAGAAGGAAATGGCAACCCACTCCAGTGTTCCTGCCTGGAGAATCCCATGGACGGAGAAGCCTGGTAGTCTGCAGTCCATGGGGTCTCACAGAGTCAGACACGACTGAAGCGACTTAGCAGCAGCAGTAGGAGTCCAATTTTCCAAGCACAGTTTATTAAAGAGACTGTCTTTTCTTCATTGTATATTCTTGCCTCCTTTGTCATAGATTAATTGACCATAAGTATGTGGGTTTATTTCTGGACTTTGTTCTGTTCCATTGATCTATATGTCTGTTTTTATGTCAGTACCATACTATTTTGATTACTGTAGATTTGTAGTATAGTCTGAAGTCAGGGCATGTGATCCCTCCAGCTTTGTCCCTCTTTCTCAAGATTCTTTTGGCTACTTGGGGTCTTTTGTGTTTTCATACAAATTTTAGAATTCTTTGTTCTAGTTCTGTGGGAAAATGCCATTGATATTTTGATGGGGGTTGTAGTGAATCTGTAGGTTGCCTTGTGTTGTATGATCGAGAATTAATGATATTAATTCTTCCAGTGTATGAACATTTTATATCTTTCCATCTGTTGTGTCGTCTTCAGTGTCTTTCATCAGTGACTTATAGTTTTCTGAATAAAGGTGTTTTACTTCCTTAGGTAAGTTTATACCGAGTTATCTTATTTTTATGGATGTGATTATAAATGCAATTGTTTTCTTGATTTCTTTTTCTGGTAGTTCTTTGTTAGTGTGTAGATATGCAATGGATTTCTGTACATGAATTTTGTGTTCTGCATCTTTAGTGAATTCATTGATGAGCTCTAGTAGTCTTTTTCTGGAATCTTTGGGATTTTCTACGTATATTATCATGTCATCTGCAAACAGTGACAATTTTACTTCTTCCCAATTTGGATTCCTTTTATTTCTTTTTCTTAGCTGATTGCTATGACTAGGACTTCCAGTACTGTGTTGAATAAAGGTGGTAAGAGTGGGATGCTATCATTCTTTTATATAGTAGGGGGAAAGAGATAATAGCATGATCATTTAAAAAGTTTGTGTATGATAGTCACATTTTGTGACTTGTCATCGGAAGACTGAATGTTAGTAAATTTGCAGTTTTAAAATTCCTCACTCTTCTTACCTTCCCTTCGGAAGAGGGGAGGGTTTTGCATTCTGTGCAGCCAGAAAAAGGATTAGGCTGATTAATCTCCCTGGATTTTTTTTTCCTTTGGATGAATACTTGCTTTGTCCTTTATTATGCAGAATTTTTTGAAAGTCCATTTAATTTTACATATTTGCTAGGAAGGAAACTGATAACTTCCTCCAAATAGTTTCTTTTTAAAAATATAGCAAGCTTGTTAGGGTGATATGTAATATATTGATTGTAGTTGTTTCTCAGAAAGCATAAGATACCAAATATTAAAAAACCCACTGACCCTGGTAAATGAATATAAATTCAATGAATTTTTATTTAGTGAAAATAAATTTTATCCTTATAAAATTTTTTTCTCTGAACCATTCATTAGATGATGCTTCAAAGTTTGAAACTTTTTAGTTTATGAAATTTTTTGGATCTAATAAAGTCACACTTAATAAGCAGCTTTTATAAATAGAGACTGCTTTAATTCACTCCTGTGAAATCTGGTCTTAAAACAGTTGTCTGGTGCTTGAAAGACCATAAAAAATTCCCAGGAAACCCTCATCTTATCTGAAAGGAATAGTTTCTGTCTAATCAAATAGGAGTAGGCATACCTTTATAAAAGCAGGAATGTGTACCTGGAAGAAAGTGCCATAAAAGTAGGGTGCTGTTTATTCCAGTAATAATTCTGATTTATCATTGCTAAAATTGAGCCAAATTTGCATTTGAGACTTAATCATGTGGAAAGTAGTGAGATGGTCTAGAAATAGCCTGCAGGATATTTCCCTTTATTCCTTCATTAAGTAGGAGACAAATGACTGCTTTTAGTTCATTGTCCTTGTCCCACCTCCCTTCTGTAGAGAATCCGGGCTTAGAGAAAAGCATACTCTAGATCAGGGGCTCTAGATGTCTGCACTAGAGGGCACGATAGTAAAATTTTAGGCTTGCAGGCCATGTGGTCTCCATCACCACTACTTAACTCTGTTGTCACAGCATGAAAGCAGCTATGACAGTAGCTAAATGAATGATTATGTCTGGGTCCCAATAAAACTTTATTTACAAGAAACCAGACATTAGATTGGCTTTAGACTGTGGGCAGTTGTTTGCCAGTCCCCTTTCCTAAATTGTAGGATGAAAAGTGGGAGAAATATTGTTTCACAGTATCATCGTAGAAAGATGAGAAAAAAAAGATTTGGTTCACAGAGTTCAAGTTGTTTTTTAATACTGTGGTCTGTTTGTTTTTATTTAACTAGTACCTTGAGCTTGGTTGTAGTCTCCCTCCCTCTTTTCTTTTTCCTCTCTTCCTTTCCTTCCTTATTTTCTTCCTTCCTTTATTGCACCTTCTCTCTTATATTTAAACAGTCTGTTAGCAGCATATAATTTACTAAGTTCTCTTCCAAGTCTTAGTTCCCCTAACTGTTAAAATGTGGTCAGGCTATTGCATACCATATTGGGTTGTTGGGAATATCAGTGAGATGATGAAGATGGTAGTACTTAATACACTTCTGAGCTTGGAGTAAGTGCAGAATAGAAATGGTTTTGATTTTATTTAGTCATTAATTTATATTTCAAAGTATTGAACTTATTGTGTTCTAGGAAGAAAGTAAGCACTTCATTGAGATTAAGATAGAGTTATAGTTACTGCTTCTTTTTTCTTCTGTCCTTATTTTCCCACCATCTAGAATACAAAACCCAAATTTTCACTTGCCAAACCCAAATTTTCACTTGCCCCAAATTTTTGTATATAATTTATGGTAATCTGAACATAGTATTTTTCCCTACAGAAAATGAAGAATAGTCACAGGCAGCTTCTGTGAAATTTCTCCTTTTGGTTTTGTTTTATTTTACTGTTTTCTTTTGCTCTTATTTTTTTATGGTATGCTTTTGTTTTTTCCTCTAAATTATAATTTTATAGTGGAGCTGTGTCTCAGATCACTATTAGTTGACTAGCTTTGTTGCCTTGTCCCCTTATATCTTGTTAGTTCTTCAAGTAGAGTGTATTCTATTACATACAATGCTTTAGTATCATGAATTAGTTCATACATGATTGATAAATAGTGGAAGTATATCAGTATAAGGCAAAAATTGCCATGGTTTATAGTTAATAGGTTGACCACCAAATAACAGCTGAATGAAAGTTCACTAGTGCAGATAAATTTAGCAAGCTGTGAAGGGTTCTTGTGGCACACAATGTCCATTCACTTCATTCCTTCCACTTGGCTCAGTTTTGCTGTACATTCTGTTTTTAAGTATTTACTGCATAGCTTCTTCCCATCTTTGTGGAAAAGAAACAAACATAAGACAATAAGCCAGAGCTCTTTCTCTCTGGCATCATTACATTTTGTCCAAAACCTGCTTCTCCGCTGTAACTTCTAATGATGATGTCCCTCTACGCTTTCCTGTAACTCAGCTGTTTCAGGCTTTCCTTGTCACCCCTTTCATTAAGTTATCTTCAGCTTTTTAAAAGTCCTATACTTAGTATAATAGTTCTTTGTTTATTACAACTATAGCATGTCATTTTAGGTATATTAGTAGTTTCACTGGATATACTTTGGTTTTTGTTAATGCTATAGTTACAGAGTTGTACAGGCAACTGTAAGGTAAAGTCTAGACTTGCCATAGTTTTCTCATAAGCCTCTTATTTTTAATGTGTGATTTATCAGAATGCAGTTTTTTTTAAAGGAATGCAGTTTTTCACTTTATAGCAGAAGCAGTTATATTCAAACAGCCAGAGATTCTGTTCTTTTGTAGGCTAGGCATCTTTTGTCCTTTGTGCTTATATGTCATAAGTCTTTAAATCCTTCTCTATCCTTGTACTTGTCTTCAGTAGGTATTCCAGATTGCTGGCATCTCTCTTAAACTGTGGTGCCCAGAAATATGCACAAAGCTTCAGATAGGATTGATCAGGGCAATGTTCATTAGAACTCTGATCATCACCATTAATTAGTATTTATTGAGCTTGTGAAGAAAAATTAAACCTCCTTATTTTACTAATCCTGTTTTATGTAGTTGGTTTTTTAAGGCAGAGTATAGATGAATCCCGTAATATTGATTCCTTTTTTTCCCCCCAGTTCGTTTATGGGGGAAGTATTGCCACCTGTAATTCAGAAAGGAAAGTGTGGATTGAAACCAGATAGTTCAGTGAGGGTAACAAGAATTATAAGATACGATCATTACAGGTTGACCCTTTGTTTTTTTGGAGCTGCTTTCTCAATGGTGGCATTTCCCCTACTCACATCATAAAGTTACTGCCTGGCACTTGACAGGGGTGGTGTCAGTTTATCACTGTCATCTGTTACTGTTAATGTGTTTTCATCAATCAGCGGACGTGCAATTCAAATAAAAGAAAAATCTAGTTTGGTGTATAGGATGATTGCATAGACAATAGTAATGCAAGTCATAATAAATTAAGTACCATAGGAGAAGTACAAAGTTCTTTAGTGGATTGGTGAGAGATTACATCTAGGTAGAAAAGACCTTTATAAAGGAGGTGATATTTGAGATGGGCCTAGAAGACTTGTTTTGATAAAGTATGAGGATGGTTTTAGGTGGCAAGGAAAGAATATTTGGAGAATAGTGGAACAGTTTAGTTTGCTTAAATGACAGAACATGTGTACAGACTAGTGAGAAATAAGTAAGGAAAGGCATTTTTAAATATGCATAATGATATAGAAAGTGAAAGAAGTGAAAGTGAAGTTGCTCAGTCGTGTCCGACTCTTTGCGACACTGTGGACTGTAGCCCACCAGGCTCCTCCGTCCATGGGCTTCTCCAGGCAAGAATACTGGAGTGGGTTGCCATTTCCTTCTCCAGGGGATCTTCCCGACCCAGGGATCAAACCCAGGTCTCCCACATTGCAGGCAGACGTTTTAACCTCTGAGCCACCAGGGAAGCAAGGGAATGATATAGATAGAGTCTTAAATATTCAACCGTGGAGTTTAGTGACTGTTTTAAGTAGTACTATGATTGGGATTGTATTCAGGAAGAGAAATCTGCCAAGAAACAGTATATAAAATGGGGAGAAGGAAGAGGGAAATGAGGCAGGTAGGCAGGGTTCAAGGAATGTAGAACTGAATATTAAGGCTCATGTTTCAGACTCGATGAAGTTTTCATACATGTAGGCGGTGTGCTTACCCACTCCAGTGTTCTTGCCTGGAGAATCCCAGCGACGGGGGAGCCTGGTGGACTGCCGTCTCTGGGGTCGCACAGAGTCGGACACAACTGAAGTGACTTAGCAGCAGCAGGTGGTGTGCTTACTCACCTAACTCAATGATCAACCTGAGAAAGTGGAGGAGAGGAAACAATATAGTCAGAACCTTCTAGTCAGTCCTATCCAAAGTGTATGTTTTAACTCATGAAGAAATAAGTACAGAATTGATAGTCTTTAGAAGCATTTAAAGCAATTTGACAGAATAATCACATGTCTGTTGACTGTAATGATAAAAATATTGGGTTTGCGTTTTGATGTTTAAATTTTTTTTCTCTTTATAATAACCCATTTTTAATGTATCTTATGAAGCCATCAATCTGTGAAGGATTAGAAAAAAACAAACAAACAGTAGTGTCTCCTTTATCATAGATATTTTGAGAAGTACTGTTCTGGCTCATACCTTGTCTTCTAGAACCCTGGCTGCCCTTGCCTCCCTTATCCTGAGACACAGCAATCTCTTAAGTATCCTTGGGGGTTTTCAGTTTTGTTCTTTTTTGCTGAGCTGGGTGTTGTGTTCACTGTTAGACAATGTTCCAGTCTCCTTTTTTTCTTTATAAATGCACCACCAAGACTTGGAGTAGCAAAAGGAAACTTCAGCCCTTGATTAGGATGGCATCTAATACAGAACTGGTGGAGAGGGATTTTGTTTTTTTCTTTTATAAAATATTTTAAAACAAATTTTAACAGCACATTTATATTTTGATCTTAGTTTCATTACAAAATAATGTCACAGTGATATTTGCCCTCTTTCTACTATTTTTCTGAAGATCCCATTCCTTTCTTGAATCTATTTACTACAGCTTTTTTTTTTTTTTTTACATGATGACCGTATTGTTGAAATGGGTGACCCCCAGAAACAATGTTGGTGTCATTCTTTGTTCCAAGGGTGCTTATAAAAAGCTTTGGCTCCCTTGAAGCAGGATGGACAATAATTTAGGTTTTTCAAACTTTGTGCTAACTCTGGAAAAGTAGTCTATACTGCTTTGAGTATCTGTTCAGTTTGTGGCTACTTCATGAAAATAGTCTTTAACATAAAATCCTGGAATATTGATGGTGATGGTATTCTTAGCCTCTATTGCATAGCCTAGTACTCAGCAAAAGTATGGTCCCCGGACTCCTGGTGTCACCAAGACCATTTTAGAGGGTCCCTGAAGTAAAAACTATGTTCAAAATAAAATTAAGAATTTATTTACCTCAAGATTGAGTAGTGAAGTTTTCTAGAGGCTACATGGTGTGGTAACATGTCATCATCACTCTGATGGGCAGTGATGTGTTGGCTTATGTGTTCTTGTATTTTAAAAAATTTTCAGTGTTTACCAAAACACATTCAAGAAGAAATGGCTAACTTGAATAGTCTTATGTCTGTCATAGTTAAATGGTTAAATACCTTCCTGTAAAGGAAACTGTAGGCACATGATGCCTTCACTGGTAAGGTTCATCGATTATTTAAGGAAAAATAATACATGAATTCTACACATTATTTTGGAAAATTGGAAAAAAGAGATTTTGTGAGGATATCATTACCTGATCATTATCATTATCAAACAAAGATATTACAAGAAAAGAAAAATACAAATGAATGTCTTTCATGAATATAGATGCAAAGTTCAAAATAAAATTTTGTATGGTATTGAAATTCAATACAGTAATATATAAAAAAAGGTAACGTATATCATGACCAAGTGGAGTTTATCCCAGGGGTGCAAGATAGGCTGCATGTTTAAAAAACCAACAATATGATTCACCATATTACCAAGAAAAAAAAGAAAGACTGTATGATCATCTTACTAGGCACAGAAAGAACGTTTGGCAGAACCAAACATCTGTTCCTGATTAAAAATCTCTAAATAAAAACCCAGGACTAAAAAGGGACTTCCTCACCTGGTAACTTGTATCTCTGAAAAGTCTATAGTTAATGTTATACTTAATGGTGGAAAAGACCACTGTTTTTCCTCTAAGGTTAATAGCAAGGCAAGGATGTTTACTTTCACCAATACTGTTCATTACTGGAGTTTCTAGCCAGTGCAATAAGGCAAGAAAAAGGAATAAAAGGCACACAGAGTAGAAAGGAAGAAGCAACTGTTTTTATGCACAGAGGATATGATTATTATGTAGAAAAACCTAAGGAATCTACAAAAATGTTTCTAGAACTAATACATGAATTTTGTCATGTTGCAAGATACAGGATCAATATATAAAAATCAATTATAGCACTTTGACTTTTTTTCCCCTACCAACAAATAATTTGATATAAAAGCTGAGAGAAGTTAACTGGGTTATGCAGGTTACCTTATCTGTATGTGGCAGAGCACAGGGTTTCCATTCAGGTTTGTCTCACTTGAAAACCCAGGCTCTTTCCACCATGAGAGATTGTCGTGCAAGCTAGTGGTAGAACAGGCCTATTTCTTGGCACAAAGGGGAGGAACTTTATTGTTACACGTTTGTAGATCAACATAGGTCTCTCTAGCCTCTGATATAGTAGAATTATGAAAATACTTCTGTTTTTGACAGGAACTTTTTGGGGCGAATACATTCCACCTCTACCCCTCTCTAAAAAGTTACTTCAGCAAATCACTTGGCTGTGAATGGAACCTGCTTCAGTCTTGCGTATCCTGTGGTCACGTGTCCTGCTTTGTAGACTGGTAGAGTCATCTAGCCTTGTTTCATTTGAAATCTATTATAGCCTGTCCAGGAAACTTTATTAGTACCTCTAAACAATTACGTCATTAAAGAGCAAGACTTACAAGCCCTGTTAAGGCTGCGTAACATCTGTTTTCCACCCTGAATATAGTTAAGCAAGTTCCCACAGTAATTTCAGAATGATTCAGTCTTTTCTAGGTTCCATAACTGATGTTGCAAAAAAATTGGAAATCAACATGAGGCTATTCTTTTTCAGTTTTTCAGTCATTTTGAATGATTACAATACTCTACTGTTTAGTTGACAGTTGATCTCTTTTAGGAAATTTGTCATAATCCTATATGCAGAGGATTAACAGGCACAGAGCTGAGATTTTATGCTAGAACATTCAGGCAATCCATAATCTCAGTAAAAAAAAAAATTTATACCTGAAATTCAACTTATTTACCTTCTTAGCACACTATCAGCTGTTTCATTATTAGACAATAACACAACAGTTCAAGGCAGTTTAATTTTAGTGAATAATGTGGCATAAAGCTCCCTAAAATTAAAATCTACAAAGCAAGAGTGCTGTCTGATTTACAATGTGAGGTCTGAACCTGCTACCACCGTTACATCTCATTCAGGAATTCCATCCATGCCTCTTTTATGCTATGTATTAAAATTTTAAGGAAGAAAAGACAATAGATTGACATTAAGGGGCTTCCCATTCATGATCCTGTCACACAGCTCTTGCTTCTCACCCACAGGTTTTACAGTTGGCAGCCAGGAACTCTGCTCATGAGATTCTGGCTGCTCATGAGATTCTGGCCATGACGAGATCACCCCTTGGATCTGATTCTCTTTTAATCTCCTCTCTCTTTTCTAAGCATAGATAGTCTGGTACTTTCCTTGCTTAGATATGTGATGGAAGGAAACTATGTCTGCACACATGCTCTGTTTGGAGGGGCTCTTGGGATAGCTGACAAAGTTCTATTTTTTGACCTGGGAGGTTCTTTTGAGGGTGTTTGTCTTTTAGTAATTCACTAAGCTATAGATATTTTTGTGTGTCAGTTTCTGTACTTGTAGTTGTATTTTTTAATAAGAAGGGTTAAAAAAAAAAGAAACCCAAAAATATTGAATGTAGAGGGATTTAAGGAATTGTATTCTAACTCCATTTGTCATGCCTAGTCTTGTCTTTTGCTAAGAAACTCAGGGCTATAAAATCTATTATACTGTAAGAAAATCTGCTTCAGAGCCATCCTCAGAAAGGGGTCCATCCATTCAACAAATATTATTGAATTGTTACTGTATTAGACCTCCATACTTAATACTGAGGATGTGTATGGGGGAAACCTTGATAAATATGATCTGTGTCCTCACTGTGCTTTCTAATTGTATCACTGATACCACAGGTTAAGAGGCTATTTATTCTTTGGTATACTGTTTGGGAATATTGTCATAAAGATTTATATTTTTATCTGAAGTCATTATTCCTGGTAGACATTTATCCCATAGGTAGTATAGCAGTTATTTACTATTGCATAATAAATTATTCCAAAACTTAATGCCTCGAAACAGTGAACATTCACTATGTCATAGTTACCCTGGGTTACGAATTTGGGAGTGACTTAGTTGTGAGTTTCCAGCTTAGAGTCTTTCATATGGTGGCTGTCAGGATGTTGGCAGTGATGTAGTCATTTGAAGGTTTATCTCTACCTGGAGCATCCACTTCCAAGATGGCTCACTCACAGGACTGTTGGCAGGAGAATGTAATTCCTCATTTAGACGGACTTCTCTATAGGCTGCTTGAGTGTTCTCACAACATGGCACGAGACTTCCTCCAGGGCAAGCACTCTGAGAGAGTAAGAAGGAAGCTTCAGACCCAGTGTCTAAAGTCTCACAGTGTCTCCTTCATTCACTTAGATAGAAGTGGCTGAAGTCCAACCCACAAATAGAGGACTTTTTGGTAGTCCAGTAGCTAAGACTTGGCACCGCTAATGCAGGGGCCCTGAGGTTCAATCCCTGGTCAGGGAACTAGATCCCACATGCCACTACTAAGAGTTTGCATGCTGCAACTAAAGATCCCCCTTGCCGCAACTTAGACCCGGCACAGCCAAATAAATAAATACATATGTTTTTTAAAAGATTTATTGGAGATGGCACATGGAAGCCAGAAGTGTAGGTTAGAGGAGACAGCAAATGTCTAGACGTGACATGATACAGTAGTAGTGGTACATAGTAGTGGTACAAAGGAAAGGATCATGTTTGTGAGCTTAAGCTCTTTATGGCAGAATTAGTATTCTCTTTATATTTCCCTGCATTCTAGGGTACTGTCCTGAACACAGTATATACTCAGGAAGAATTTGCTTAAAAAAAAAAAAATGTGTTTGTGTATATCTCACATGCTGGTAAAGTAATGCTCAAAATTCTCCAAGCCAGGCTTCAGCAATACGTGAACTGTGAACTTCCAGATCTTCAATCTGGTTTTAGAAAAGGCAGAGGAACCAGAGATCAAATTGCCAACATCCGCTGGATCATGGAAAAAGCAAGAGGGTTCCAGAAAAACATCTATTTCTGCTTTATTGACTATGCCAAAGCCTTTGACTGTGTGGATCACAATAAGCTGTCGAAAATTCTGAAAGAGATGGGAATACCAGACCACCTGACCTGCCTCTTGAGAAACCTGTGTGCAGGTCAGGAAGCAACAGTTAGAACTAGACATGGAACAACAGACTGGTTCCAAGTAGGAAAAGGAGTGTGTCAAGGCTGTGTATTGTCACCCTCCTTATTTAACTTATATGCAGAGTACATCATGAGAAAAGCTGGGCTGGGGGAAGCACAAGCTGGAATCAAGATTTCTGGGAGAAATATCAATAACCTCAGAGATGCAGATGACACCACCCTTATGGCAGAAAGTGAAGAGGAACTCAAAAGCCTCTTGATGAAAGTGAAAGAGGAGAGTGAAAAAGTTGGCTTAAAGCTCAACATTCAGAAAACGAAGATCATGGCATCTGGTCCCATCACTTCATGGGAAATAGATGGGGAAACAGTGAAAACAGTGGCAGACTTTATTTTTTTGGGCTCCAAAATCACTGGAAGTGGTGATTGCAGCCATGAAATTAAAAGACGCTTACTCCTTGGAAAGAAAGTTATGACCAACCTAGACAGCATATTAAAAAGCAGAGACATTACTTTGTCAACAAAGGTCCATCTAGTCAAGGCTATGGTTTTTCCAGTGGTCATGTATAGATGTGAGCTTTGGACTATAAAGAAAACTGAGTGCTGAAGAATTGATGCTTTTGAACTGTGGTATTGGAGAAGACTCTGGAGAGTCCCTTGGACTGCAAGGATATCCAACCAGTCCACTCTAAAGGAGATCAGTCCTGGGTTTTCATTGGAAGGACTGATGTTGAAGCTGAAACTCCAATACTTTGGCCACCTCATGTGAAGAGTTGACTTATTTGAAAAGACCCTGATGCTGGGAAAGATTGAAGGTGGGAAGAGAAGGGAACAACAGAGGACGAGATGGTTAGATGGCATCACTGACTCAATGGACATGAGTTTGGGTAAACTTTGGGAGTTGGTGATGGACAGGGAGGCCTGGCATGCTGTCATTCACAGGGTCGCAAAGAGTCAGACACAACTGAGTGACTGAACTGAACCGATATAGTATCTGTAGAATGACAACATGACAGTGTAGATGATTTCTTTTATTATTTTAGCGAACTCTGCTTTTTCTGCTGATTTTTTTTAAAAAAACATTATGATCCACATTATAGCAATTAAAATCTTAAATCTGAAGAAAACATGGAAAAGGATATATAATTCTAGAACTCATTCTATTTTTATTTGGTATATATATTTTACTTGGTATGATGAGACTAGTCTAATAAAGGATAGAAACAGACTCCTGATTATGTAATAGCCTACAATTATTTTTATGGCTATTGCATTCCAGTCTTCTTATGCAATATTTACAATGTACATGTGTAACAAGGGCACAATACAAGTTCTAACAATCTTAACCGTAAATCAGAATCAAGTCACGCAATGTAACATCTGTGAACTTGCTTGGCTGATGCAGACAACCTTTGTTAAGAGTACATAAAATTCTAAGTTTACAACTCTGTAGTAGATTTGGGGTTTTAAGCTCTAAAATTTAATTACCCTTCCCACCCTATAATTAATTCTGCCAAGACATTTTGATATTGGTTTAATTGTGAAGATGGGGAAAACTCATATATTACAGTTTGAAACAAAATGAAATGTTTTAAATATTCTATGAATGTGATGAGAATTTCAGCAGATTATGGCTACAAAAGATTATGATTCAGCCTGAAAACATAACCTATGGAAAATCATCAACTGTGCAGAATGAGCTCTTCCAGATGACAGATCTTACTAGGAAAACCTGCCAATAAAAGAGAGAACGCTAGAAGAAAAAGAATCCTGTTGACTTTCAACATATGGCCTCGACACTGACATTCTTATAGCTTTTAGTGAATAGCAACCCAAAATAACTGGGTTGATAAAAACCAAAAAAATAAAAAAAGAATGCATGAATTAAAAAAAATTCTGCTCTGATTTTTTTCTTTACTTTTAGTTCAGAGGACTTAAAAAAATTTTTTTTAAGTCGAATATTGGAGTATAGTTGATTAACAGTGTTGTGTTAGATGTACAGCAGAGTGATTCATATACATATACATGTATCTATTCTTTTTCAAATTCTTTTCTTAGGTTATTTGAGAGTATTAAGGAGAGTTTCCTGTACCATACAGTAGGTCCTTGTTGTTTATCTGTTTAAAATATAGCAATGTGTACCTGTCAGTCTCAAACTCCTGATCTATCCCTCCCCCTTCCCCTGGTAAGCAGTGTGTACCTGTCAATCTCAAACTCCGGATCTATCCCTCCCCCTTCCCCTGGTAATATAGGAAGGTGATGAAGTGGTACATCTTCCTTATATTCACCTTTCAGGATAATAGTGACTCCTAGCAAACTGAAAATAAAAGACAAATATCCATATATATTTAGGCATTAGTGAGAAAACCTGAATCATCACGTATTACCCTCTCTATTGGTTCTCTTGGCTACATACTCCTTGCATTGGTCTTTTTCTTTCCCACTCTTCTTTCCAAGGATCCTGCTTTTTACCCTTTTTTCAGTTCAGCCTTTTGAACTACTTAAAAAGAAGTAGGCCACTAAAGATGATCAGTTTACTTCTTTGGAACTATGAAGATTATACAATGTGTCTCAAAGTTTTGTGATTGTTGACTCATGTATTTGTTTTCACTTTCATTCAATACTGAGTACCTACTGTGTGCCAACAATCACTGTAATAGAGAAATCTATAGTTTATAGGCTAAATCCTGTCTGATAATGAGTCAAAGATTTAGTTACAGCAAGTTAAGCATAGAGATCAAGTGTACCTCTAATATTTCCTTCCCTGAAATAGAATGGACTCAGATTATTTCCTCTAGAGAGCGCTTAGTTTCTTCTGAATTCCATTAAGGTTGTACCACTACCATGGGGATTGTGGTGCTAATTTAGAGCAGTATTGGCCCAACTAGAGGATTAACTGCCAGGTAACTGCAAAGCAGTGCAAAAATCAACACACAAGAGCCATAGAAGTCTCGGTGTTCCAGGTCTGTGGCTTACTAGTTGTGTGCTTTGGTACATACAGAATTGCAGCCTACTTCCAAGAGTGGCTCTGAAGAGTAAATGAGTTGATGTCTGTAACTGGTTAGTTCAGGGACTACCACAGAGCCCTCTAGGAATGTTACTTACTATCATTACTCCTATTGTGATTGGTATAAAAACTAATTCTTAAAATAAAAGGACAAATATTTACTACTATGATTTACAAACAAATCCAAGGCTAGATGTTACACTGAATATATGCAAAAGAGCTAGACCTATTTTAAGGTACAGTTTCAAATAGTTGCATTAAACCTAACTGAAATCAAAGTACTTTTTCATTCTAGTTTTCTTTATAGTTTTAAGAAAATTTTTAATTTGCACAAATCTTTCTGGTGTCTTTTTATGCCTGCTCTGGAGATGCTATGAAAGCTTACCTCTTTATTGCTGCTGCTGCTGCTGCGTCCCTTTAGTCGTGTCCGATTCTGTGTGACCCCATAGACGGCAGCCCACCAGGCTTCCCGTCCCTGAAATTCTCCAGGCAAGAACACTGGAGTGGGTTGCCATTGCCTTCTCCAATGCATGAAAGTGAAAAGTGAAAGTAAAGTTGCTCAGTCGTGTCCAACTCTAGCGACCCCATGGACTGCAGCCCACCAGGCTCCTCCGTCCATGGGATTTTCTAGGCAGAAGTACTGGAGTGGGGTGCCATTGCCTTCTCCGAACCCTTTATTAGCTAACCTAAAAGTTTATGTCCACGGTAGCCCTTATTCTAATACCCCATGCCTGTCTCTTTTTTCTGTGGAGAGAAAATACTTTGTCATCTCTTACTTCCAGTGAAGCCATACCTTGGCTTTCTTCATAAATCCCTGGGAAGTATTAATTGGTCAGTAAAAAAAGAAAACTGAAACACTAGATCACATAGGAAGCATCGTCCTATCTTATCCCCAGTTCCAGGAAAAGCTCACTTATTGCTGTGGTCTCTGAAGTACCTTTCTTGTTAATCTTAAATTGTTAACAACTTGGTTTTGCCCTGGCAAACATATTTTCTTAAAGAGATTATGCATTTCTCTCTTTAAATGGATATTAAAACCATCAGAAGAAAGCAGTGTTTCACATGTAAAGTTCATTGGGCTTTACTCTCAAGTACAAGTTATACTCCAAGTGTATGCACTTTAGTTTTTGTAAGTTAAACTTAGAAAAAAAGATGCTAAATTACAGATAAACCCTGGGCAGGAGCTCAAGTCTGTGGAGCTCAAGCCTGTAGTCAGATAGTCTGTGTCTGAGCTACAACTACACAGCCACCGCTTACTGTGTTACCTTGGTGAGTTGCTCAAACCCACTAAGCTTCAGTTCCCTTAATTATAAGATAGTAATATCTGTCCCTGCTGCTGCTGCTGCTAAGTCACTTCAGTCGTGTCCGACTCTGTGCGATCCCATAGACGGCAGCCCACCAGGCTCCTCTGTCCATGGGATTCTCCAGGCAAGAACACTACAGTGGGTTGCCATTTCCTCCTCCAATATCTGTCCCTAACAGGTGACATCTCTCTAATGTCACCTGTTAGCTCTCCGTCGAATTTCTGTGCCCCATCTCAGTCACAGCCTTCTTCCTCACATCAAGGATAAACACTACTCTGAGTTTTAGGAAAAACCATTGAGATTCTTTATGGTTTCGTTAACCAAGTGCATAGCCTTCAACTATGTAGTGAAAAGTGAAAGTCCCTAAATGGTATACGACTCTTTGACTCCATGGACTGTAGCCTGCCAGGCTCCTCTGTCCATGGGGATTCTCCAGGCCAGAATACTGGAGTGGGTAGCCGTTCCCTTCTCCAGGGGATCTTCCCTACTCAGGGATCGAACCCAGGTCTCCCTTCTGCATTGCAGGTTGGTTCTTTACTGTCTGAACCACCAGGGAAGCCCAAGAATGCTGGAGTGGGTAGTCCATCCCATCTCCAGGGAATCTTCCTGATCTAGGAATTGAACTGGTGTCTCCTGCATTGCAGGTGGATTCTTTACCTGCTGAGCTACCAAGGAAGCCCCATCCTTCAACTATAGTTGTGTCTTATCTGTTGTTTTAAATTTGATGTGTCTTCATGTACCCCCAGAGAAGGCAATGGCACCCCACTCCAGTACTCTTGCCTGGAAAATCCCATGGGCGGAGGAGCCTGGTGGGCTGCAGTCCATGGGGTCACTAAGAGTTGGACACGACTGAGCGACTTCCCTTTCACTTTTCACTTTCATGCCTTGGAGAAGGAAATGGCAACCCACTCCAGTGTTCTTGCCTGGAGAATCCCAGGGACGGGGGAGCCTGGTGGGCTGCCGTCTATGGGGTCGCACAGAGTCGGATACGACTGAAGTGACTTAGCAGCATGTACCCCAGTGTTCATTGCAGCAACATTTACAATAGCTAGGACATGGAAGCAACCTAGATGTCCATCAACAGACGAATGGATAAAAAAGTTGTGGTACATATACAAAATAGAATATTGCTCAGCTATAAAAAAGAATGCATTTGAGTCAGTTCTAATGAGGTGGACGAAACTGGAGCCTATTATTCAGAATGAAGTGAGTCAGAAAGAGAAACACCAATACAATATATTAATGCAATTTAGAAAGACGGTAGTGATGACCCTATATTCAAGACAGTGAAAGAGACACGGATGTAAAGAACAGACTTTTGGACCATGTGGGAGAAGGCAAGTTTGTGACGATATGAGAAAATAGCATTGAAACATGTATATTACCATATGTAAAATAGATGACTGGTGCAAGTTTGATGCATGAA
>NW_011494717.1:9822901-9828011 GCF_000754665.1 Bison bison bison
TGTATTCATGTCAATGTATGGCAAAACCACCACAAAATTATAAAGTAATTAGCCTCCAATGAAAATAATTAATTTAAAAATTTGATGTCTTTTAAGTCTTCTTCCTTTTATTTGGCGGGGGGGGGGGGCCTACAGGTTCCTCCTTTATTCCTTTCCTTTCATCTTTTCCCCCCTGAAGAACACAGGTCACTTACATTTAGAGTTTCCCACAGTCTAGAGTTTGCTGATTGCAGACTCATTGTCTGTGAAGTATGTTCCTATGTGTTTCCCTCAAATTGGCAGGTAAATCAAAAGGCTTAATCAGATCTGGGTTTAATTCCTTTGGCAAAACTATAGGTGGTGGTGTGTTCTTTTCTCAAGAGGCACATAAATATTCTTTTTGTGATGGTAGCAACCATTGGCACTTAATGCTTAGATCCATTAATTCATAGGGAGTTGCAAAATGGTGATGCTTAATTTTATCATTGTCTTTCTGTGGATTAGCTGGATTAATTGAATAAGGAGATACTTTCTCTCATCTGCAATTTGGTTATCCAACGATTGAGTTCATATGGGAAAGGCTGGTCCAAAAGCACTGAATCCTAACGCCTCCCCCCATTTTTGTTTCTACAATGCAAATCTGTTTCTTTGACTTTAATTCTTAGTCTCTTCATATCAATTTACATAATGATTAAATTCCTGAAATGTAGTTAAATTTTCTCATATATGTTGCAGTAGTTTGAAGGGGAAAACAGCTTGGGTTTAGTTTTTTTGGTAAAACTAGAGGTGTTTCATGCATTGGAGAAGGAAATGGCAACCCACTCCCGTATTCTTGCCTGGAGAATCCCAGGGACAGAGGAACCTAGTGGGCTGCCGTCTATGGGGTTGCACAGAGTCGGACACGACTGAAGCGACTTAGCAGCAGCAGCAGCAGAGGTGTTTTTGCCTTTTCCTTGAACAGTGAAGACAATCTGTGGGAAATGTACCATGTTGAAAACTTATTTATGCAACACAGTGATTTATAATGTTCAGTTTTGCTCACTCCCAACCCTGACGCCCGCTGTAAACTTGGCGGTGCCGTCCCACTGTGTTGCGTCTGATGTCACTCTCTGTGGAGCCTGTGGCCGTGCCGGTCACCTTCCCTTTATCTTCATTGCATCTGAGGACCACCTGCCCCCCTAGTTTTACTCAGTGGTGATAACCCTTTGCTGCTGCTTATCTGGCCGTGATTTCTCTTAGAAGTGTAGCACTCCCCCACCCACTAAACCACAAATGAATTCAGAGCATAATCTTGGAATTTTCTTTCCAAGCTAGAAAGTTGCGTATGTGGTGTTTCTGTTGGAGCTGAAGCTGGTGGAGCTGATAGAGACCAGATCTTGAATGTTGTAGAGAGCAGACTGCGTTTCGTCAGTTTTACTTTTCAAAATGTTTGAAGTGGTATGTAAAGAAATAAGAATCATTTGTTACCACAGCTTTACTTTTGTGACAGGAGCCATGACAACAGAGTCCTTCTCTGACCCTGAACTCAGTTCCTGCCTAAGATTTAGGATTGCAAAAGTGTGTCCTAATAAAGAGCTAGTTACGGATTTAGGAAGATGCTTGAAGTGGGTGAAATGTCCACTTGACCTTCAGATTCCCCCTTGACTCAGTTAGGAAAAGTTGATGGTGTGCTGTGCTTTGATGTCTCCCCTTGTTACTGTCTATTAATGTGAACCTTAAGTTCAGAACACTTTTTGGTTGTTCAGCTTAGCATCTCTTAGGGCCATAGCAAGTTCTCTCTAATCTCTGGTCGAAAATCAGATGCTACTGGTATCATTTATATTTCTTTATTCAACAGATTCACAGAGTGCCTTATTTCTGAGAAAAGGGGCTAGGACCAATGCTTATGAGGCAGAAGTGAAATTTTGTGCTTTGTAGGTTTGTGTCTGTGTCTATAAATAAAACAGGATGTTGACTTCCTCAACCCTTCCTAAGAGTGTCATACTATTGGCAAATCTTCAGTAGACCCATTTTGCTCTCTCTGGACTTTCACATTTTCTCTTCTTTACTGTTCTCCATGGCTTTAGTACGGGTAGGGGAAGATTGACAGTGTGCAGTATTTATTTGAGGGAATGGTTGTCCAAGCAGATGAGGACCAGTGGATGGCACTTGTTTATCATCCATAGACACCCCATTGATTCAGATAAATTTGGATTTTCAAACTCTTGTTTGAAATGTAGACTTTCCTTGAGAATAGTGAACTTTATACTCTTAGTGTACATTTAACCTAAATAGTTATTTGAGATCATGCTTCTGCCAAAAATCTTTGGGAATTGGGGAGATTGCTACAGACCAGGAAAAGGAGGCTTTTTTTTTTTTTTTTTAAGAAGCTCCCCTAGGGCATGCCTAAGGTGGTCACAGACTTTCCCAGTTCATGGACCATTAGGACCACATCTGTGTTGAACTTTGAAGATTTTCTATACTACTTAGTTAAGAAGTCAGCTGTTGTCTTTGCCTCCTTCCAGTTTTAATACAAAGTACACCCAGTACAGTTAATACAAGTTCTGACAAGCAAGCTTTTTTCTTGATCACAATGGAAACTATTTGAATCTAGCAGAGTATTCTGGGACACACAATTGTCTGGATTGGACCACACCTCTGGTCCAAAAAAGCTGAGAGGGCTGTTTTTTTAATTTCTTCTTTAAAAAAAAACAAAAAACATGCAGGTTAACTTGGCCTGCAGGCTCCTAACAAGTTAGTGAGGGAGCTGTACAACTGTGGGGCCCCATCTCTTTAGTAAACAGTGGCTCCCTAGTTCATAATGGCTTTCCCTTCTAGGCAAGGAAAATTGGTACTTATATAAGAAAGGATGAAAGTACAGTCATCTCTCAGAATCTGTAGGGGATTTGTTTCAGGACCCCGGGAGGTTACCCTAATCCTTGGGTGCTCAAATTCTTTATATTGCTATAAAGTGACACAGTATTTAAATATAACCTGTACACATCTTTTAGTGTACTTTAAGTCATCTGTAGATTACTTATAATACCTAATACAATATAAGTGCTATGCAAATCATTGTAAATAAACACTATGAAATTAGCTTCAGGGCAAATTCAAGTTTTGCATTTTAGAGCTTTCTAGAATTGTTTTCCCCCAAATATTTTTGGTTTGTAGTTGGTTGAATCTGTAGATCTAGAACTCTTGGATACAAGGGCCAACTGTAAGGTTAAGTTTGAAAAGGCATTGCATTTTCTTATTACCATTTCAAATTAGAGCTACCTTAAAAACAAAGTACGTTAGTATGTATGTATGTGTGTGTGTATGTACCGACCAGCCCAGCTTTTTCCTCAGGTCCATCACTTGTATTTGTTTACAAGTCTTTGTGTTCTGCAGTTTTTGATAGATATGGAAAATCACTTTATTTGTTCAAATAAAGCGTTTGTATACAGCGTTTGCTGTTGTAGTTCAGTTACTGCAGTTACTGTAGGCAGCTGATCAAATAGAGTGCTTTTGGCCTGTGATTCCTATAACTCTAATAAAATCTTTATTTTCACTTCATTTGAATAAGACTGTCTACTTCCATATTGTCTCATGGCTTTTTCCTCATTTGCTGTATATATTTTATAAATTACATATTATAGATTATTACTGGAGAAGGCGATGGCACCCCACTCCAGTACTCTTGCCTGGAAAATCCCATGGACAGAGGAGCCTGGTAGGCTGCAGTCCATGGGGTCACTAAGAGTTGGACATGACTGAGTGTCTTCACTTTCACTTTTCACTTTCATGCATTGGAGAAGAAAATGGCAACCCACTCCAGTGTTCTTGCCTGGAGAATCCCAGGGACGGGGGAGCTTGGTGGGCTGCCGTCTGTGGGGTCTCACAGAGTCAGACACGACTGAAGTGACTTAGCAGCAGCAGCAGCAGCAGCAGCATAGATTATGACATTTAATTAAAATATTAAGGTCAAAAATTTCATCCCTGTTTTTTATAAAATTTTATATTTGAAATGTTTATGGAGATAACTCCTGTTTTAGTAATTTAACATACAGTTTAATTGGAGGTCATTTCAATCCTAGATGCCCACTTAACATTTTTAATAAAATATCTTATCATTTCATTTTTTATGCTATGTATCTGTACCATGAGCTTGCAAAAGATAGATTCAGTACTTTATTTATCTTTGTATCATCAGTACCTAATTTAGATGATCAGCAGTGTTTTTCAGCTCGACATATTCTTTCATTAATTGCAAATTGGTAGTGGGAGTAAATGACTGAGAAAATCTATAAGTATTCTCTCAAATACTATCATCTTTCATTTTCAGAACCTGAGCAAACCTTTCAGCCTTTAGGTTTTGGAGACAAACACTAAAATTGCCCAGAGTTTTGTCTACTTACTGACAATAGAATTAAATATAATTAATGGGAGTGGAGAGACTAGTTAATTATAAAAGTACAAAAATGTTTGTAATACAAAGTTTAACTTTCTGTATTTGAATATCTTCTTACAGCATATATAAGTAAACTTTTTGCTCTTTAAGGACGAGATCCTTAAGAGAAGACTGCTACTCTTTGTTCCTATGTTTTATGAATTTAAAATACTTTTATAGAGTATATAAAATGCTATTAAAATTGTAGTAACTTTTGGTTTTTATGCTGTGGTATAATTATCCTTGATTACAGACTTCACAAGAGGTAGTGTATGGAAGAGCTGTTTATCTCACAAACATTTTCACATAAGATTCTAGAACTTACATTCTAAGAATAAAGGCTCTTCTTTTTGAGGTAATTTAAACCTAAATGAATATTATTTCAGAGAAAGATGAACTTTATTTTAAAAAAGGACAACTGTCTTTGGTTTTGAAGTACAAATATTTGTTAGCATGGATAGTTCTGAATACCCAGAACGCTCCCAATGTCTAATTTGATCATATCGCTTCAATTCTTTTCCTAACCTCCCTCCCCCTCTTTAATCCCACCCCAAAGAAAATGCACAGAAAATACAACAAAGGCGCTAGACACTATTATCAGACTTCTTTTCTTTACTTCAATAGAGTTTCAGTATCTTGAGAAGGAAGGACAGTCTTAAGTGCAGTTTTCATCAGATTATTTGTTCAGTTTCTCAGTCGTGTCTGACTCTTTGCACGGAC
>NW_011494717.1:9828111-9837715 GCF_000754665.1 Bison bison bison
GCTCGGACCCCATGGACTGCAGCACGCCAGGCTTCCCTGTCCTTCACCATCTTCTGGAGGTTGCTCAAACTCATGTCCATTGAGTCGGTGATGCCATCCAACCATCTCATTCTCTGTCGTCCCCTTCTCCTCCTGCCTTCAATCTTTCCCAGCATCAGGGTCTTTCTAATGAGTCAGCTCTTTGCATCAAGTGGCCAAAGTGTTAGAGCTTCAGCATCAGTCCTTCCAATGAATATTGAGGATTGATTTCCTTTGGGATTGACTGGTTTAATCTCTTTGCTGTCCAAGGGACTCTCAAGAGTCTTCTCCAACACCACAGTTCAAAAGCATCAATTCTTGGTGCTCAGTTTTCTTTGTAGTCCAACTCTCACATCCACACACGACAACTGGAAAAACCATAGCTTTGACTATACAGACCTTTGTCGGCAAAGTAATGTATCTGCTTTTTAATGTGCTGTCTGGGTTTGTCATAGCTTTTCTTCCAAGGAGCAAGTATCTTTTAATTTCATGGCTGTAGTCACCATCTGCAGTGATTTTGGAGCCAAAAAAATAAAGCCTCTCACTGTTGCCATTATTTACCCATCTATTTGCCATGAAGTGATGGGACTGGATGCGATGATCTTAGTTTTTTAAATGTTGAGTTTTAAGCCAGCTTTTTCACTCTCCTGTTTTACTTCCATAAGAGAGGCTCTTTAATTCCTCTTCACTTTCTGCCATAAAGGTGGTGTCATCTGCACATCTGAGGTTATTGATGTGTCTCCTGG
This sequence comes from Bison bison bison, assembly GCF_000754665.1. Lineage (NCBI taxonomy): Eukaryota > Metazoa > Chordata > Mammalia > Artiodactyla > Bovidae > Bison > Bison bison. Next base: position 9,828,876 of record NW_011494717.1, read on the forward strand.
CAGTCTTGATTCCAGCTTGTGCTTTATCCAGCCTGGCATTTCACATAATGTACTCTGCATGTAAGTTGAATAAGCAGGGTGACAGCGTACAACCTTGACATACTCCTTTCCCAATTTGGAGCCAGTCCATTGTTCCATGTCAAGTTCTACTTACTGCTTCTTTCCCTTCCATTATTAAGTCAAGACAATTCATTACTAATAGAAAGCAAGGACGACTACTAGGTTTCTGGCTTGGGTAACCAGGTAGATAGTGGTGCCTTTTACATAGATGGGGAGGATAGGGAGGGAGAGGGGTACAAGTTTGGGGTGGGATGCAGAGGTGAAGGGTTGACTAAGAATTCCGGTTCTGACACGTTAATTTGGAGCTGCCTAGTAGATGTTTGGGCTTCCCAAGTGGTGCAGTGGTAAAGAATGCACCTACCGATCCTGCCAATGCGGGAGACACAAGAGATGCAGATTCCATCCCTGGGTCAGGAAGATCCCCTGCAGTAGGAAATGGCAACCCACTCCAGTATTCTTGCCTGGAAAATTCCATGGATAGAAGAGCTTAGTGGCCTACAGTCCAGGGGGTTGCAAAGAGTTGGACATGACTGAATGACCGAGCACACGCACACAATAGATATTTAGGTCAAGATATTCAGTAGACAGGATCTGTAAGTTAAGTCTGGAGTTTGGAACAGAGGTTGAAGTGGAAATGTAAACTTGGAAGTATTGTCCAGATGTATTGGTAATTTGGATTGTTAAAATAAAATTCCTTTCCAAATCTCTTGATACTTGAAAAAATAAAACAACTTGGAAGTTTTTAGCACGGAGACATTGCTTAGACGCATTGGAATGCCTGGGGTCATCTGAAGAGAAAGTACAGAGACTGAGTAGTCCAAGCCCTGAAGATTATTTAGAGGTCTTGCAGAGGAAAAGCAATCAGTAAAGGAGACTGACAAGGGTGGTTAGTAAAATGGTAGAAAACCCAGGAGAGAGTGGCATTGCAGAAGCTGAGAGAGGAGATGGCCCAGAAGAAAGCGCGGTCAACTGTGTCTATTGCTGCTGAGCACTGACTGAGAGGAAGATAGTGTTAAAATATGATGGCTACATTGCTTGTTCTTCATTTATTCATTTGTTCACTTGTTATTCATTAAACAAATGATTTTCAACTCAGATCTTAAAGTTATTAATATTTGCAACTTGAACCAGTTTTTCATCTCTTATTTTTGTGTCAGTTGAACATACAAATTGACATATACTCTCAAATAAATTGGGGAATATTTATCTCAATTTCTCTATCAAATTATCAATATTTTCTAAGCAATAGAAATTTATAGAAGGGAAAAATGACAATAAAAACCATTACTCAAAAAGGCATCAGGCGTGCCAAAGTGGCCTCAAAAAATTTCAGGATGTTGGATAATTGAGAAAGGTGATAGGCGGATGGAGGGTGGAGGATACACAGGCACTTCTTTTGTATTTTATGTGTTTCTTTATATGCATAATTGATAAGTTGGTGTTAATTGTATCTGTCTGAACTATTTCATTAAATGGAAAAAAAAAACCTTTTACACGCACGTCTAGAGAAAGTCTTCAGAATTTGATGATGGCTTCAGTGACAGTGTTTCTTCATTTTCTTTTTTGTTGTCATAAAAATAAGGCAGAAATTAGAATAAAAGGTAAATAAAAGCTCTTTGTTTCCTTTATTAGGAAATATAGCTTACTAAAGAAAAGTTTTATGATTACTTATTGAATTGCAGTACAATTTTATTTATGTAAACTTTGTTCTGTATAGTAAGTACATTATTTCACTGTTGATAAGTATGACCAGTGTATTTGTTTTTTTTTTTAACAGGATAAAACCACAAAAAAGTTCAATAATGTGTACATGGGAGAGATCCAGGAAATCTGAGTAACTCCCTTTGTATATATTTCTAAATAAAATTTTGAGCTCTAGATCCTTGGTCAAGTATCTTTCCTTCATAATTCTTTTCATGGGAAATTCAGAGTCTAATTACATTATTTGGATTTACAGTGCTTATTAAGGAATATGATTCTCTGAGAATGTAAGCACCCCCTTTAATTTGCAGTAAAGATGGATGGATTTAATTTTATTGATTGAAACAGTGTCAAAGACATTAGAAGATAAAATGCTTTACTTTTTTATTCTCAGATGGACCCTTTTGAAGAAAGCAGAATTATCCTAATGTTTTGTTCGCAACGGCATAAACAGTAAAAGTTATCTTCTATTGTTTTACAAATATGTTACCCAAAGATCAGTCATGAATCTAGGCTGATAGTTAACTATGTACTAGAGGTATATTTCTATGGATTTACTGTACATTTATTTGCACAGTAAATTCTTAAATAGCTCCTAACTACAGGAGCTCATTTTTTAAGGAACCCTTCAGCAGTCCTTTTATAAAATGAGTAACTTTTTATAAGTACCAATTTTTAGGTTGGATTTTTCAAAATAGTTAACACTGAATGCCCTGTATTTTATTTGTCCTTAATTAATCATGTTTTCTGGGAATGTTAAGAAACCTGTCTGAGTTTCAGCCTTCTTATTTTTAATTCCAGAATTTGACTAGATAATCTCTGAGGTTCATCCTTAAAATTCTGTGATGCTCATTTAAAAATAACTGTGTCATACAGCATTTAAAAAATTATTAAGGGCCTGTGAATTATTAAATGAAAACAATATTGGAACATTGCGGGGAAAGTGAGTGTGATCTCAGTTATGTAGATGGACAGTTACATAGTCTGTCTATTGGGCAGACTACTTGGATGAGGCAGAAAAATCCATAAACTCCTTGCCTAAGAGGGAAAAAAATCTCCAGAACTAGTGGAAGAGATGGTACTGTTTATAGATGAGCTATCTATCAGCTGATGGTTTTTTAAACAATTGTGGTAAGATATATATGACAAAATTTTCCATCTTAATCATTTTTAAGTAGTATAGAGTTCAGTGGTTTAAATGCATTCACATGGTTGTGCAGTTATCACTGCTATCCATCTTCATAACTCTTTTCAAGTTGCAAAAATGACACTGTGCTCACTAAACAATAACTTCCCATTCTCCCCTCCCTTCAGCCCCTGGAAATCATGGTCATACTTTCTGTCTCCATGATTTTGACGACTCTAAGTATCTCATATAAATAGAATCATATAGTGTTTGTCTTTTTGTTAACTTGCTGATTTTACTTAGCATAATGTCCTCAGAGTTCATCTGTGTTGTAGCATAATGCAGAATTTCGTTCCTTTTAAAGGCTGAATAATAGTCTAATGTATATATGTGTGTGTTTGTGTGTATACACTATATTTTGCTTATCTGTTCATCTTTCAATGTATACTTTGGTTCTTTCCACATTTTAGCTATTGTGAATAATGCTGCTATGAAAATAAGTGTACAAATATCTCTTCAACACCTTGCTTTCAGTTCTTTTGGGTATATACCAGAAGTAAAATTGCTGGATCATTCAGTAATTCTATGTTTAATTTTTTGAGGAACTGTCATACTGTTTTCCGCAGCAGCTTTACCATGTTACATTCTTACCAACAGTGCACAGAATTTCAGTTTCTCCACATCCTTGCTAATACTTGTTGTTCTCTGTGTTTTAGAGAGAGGCCATCCTAATGTGGGTGAGGTGGTGTCTTATTGTTTTGATTGGCAGTTTCCGTAATGATAAGTGATATTGGACATCTTTTGATGTGCTTATTGGTCTTTCATATATCTTCTTCGAGGAAATGTCTGTGTAAGTCCTTTGTCCATTTTTGAGTCAGGTTATTTTGTTTTTTTGATGTTGAGTTTCAGGCATTCTCTCTATATTCTAGACATTAGTCCCTTATCAAATGTATGCTTTGTGAACATTTCTTCCCTTTCTCTGAGTTGCCTTGTTATTCAGTTGATGCTTTTGATGCAGAAAATTTAAAAAATTCCTTATGGAATCATATTTGCCTGTTGTTTTTTGTTATCTGTGCTTTTGGTATCATATCCAAGAAATCATTGCCAAAGCTAGTGTGAAGCTTTTGTCCTGTGTTTTCGTCTAAGAATTTTATTGTTTTAGTTCTTACATTTAGGTTAATTTTTTGAGTTAATTTTTGTATATGGTATTAGGTAAGGGTGAAACTTCATTCTTTTTCGTGTGGATATTCCATTTTTCCAGCACTTTCTGTGGTAATGGTTATGAATAACAGTAAACAAAACAAGTGATCCTGTTATGAGAGACCAATCCATGCCCTTGATTTTCAGGGCCCTGTAGACCACATTGTTTAGAGCATGGTTCAAATAAAAGAAAATTGCTTTTAAATCCTTGTAAAATTACCTTGACATTCTCATTTTTAGTAGCCCTCAACAAGCATATCAATTTCATTATTTCAGTGAATTCCCTGGTTGATTAGCTGGTGACTTGATTTAGTAAACATTTGTCAGGATATGTCTTCCCTGGAGATATACTAAGCTCGGAGTATGTAAGGCATCTTTTCCTCATCCAACAGTGTTAAGTTAGGAAAGTGTTGTGGTAATATTATGAGTACAATTGTCTAAGAACATTAAGAACCTTAGTCTGGATCTTTTGTAACCATAAAAGGCAATGTGTCATGCTTTCCTGTTTTGCATGGATGAGAAGGGAGTAAAAAACACCAAAAGAATTTTTATTGCATAGAAATATTTCCTTCCTAGCAAGGAGTGTGTGAAGCAATAATGAGCCTAAAAAACAATCTTATATATTAATAGTAAGGGGAGAGAAAGGCAGGGAAACACAGTACAGCCACACAGACTCGAGGGCTGATCATGAAACTGCTGATTCCAGCCAGGGTCCCTTCTCTCTCCCTGCACAGCACTTTACTTTAACGTGCATCTTCTCACAGCCCTCTTAAGATGGGTTGGATAAGTTGTAGCTTCCTCTGTTTAGAAGAGGAACTTGTCAGAGTCTGTGGTGCAGATAATTGATGAAGACAGGCTAGAACCACACTTCCCTAATTGCCAATCTGTGGCTAAGACCAGAGGAGTGTCCTTGGTTGAGAAATTGTTTTCCATGTGTTGAGAAATTGTTTTCCATGATGCAGATTGCTCAGTACAGAAGATGTCATTTTTAGTGTATTCAGTGGTAACTTGATCATCATAGACTGTCCCCACGAAATACCATCAGTCCACCTGAACTGAGGGTTTGAGCACAGCTTGACGTGGTCATCACACCTCAGCACATCTTAAGAGCACACATTTTCCACCAGACTGATTCACACTGGGCCCTTCTCACATTGTTAATGACATACTGCTCACACTTCTTTTATTACCATTTCCTTCATCTCGTTCCTAGAAGAACTTAGGTTGCTGAATTGAAATGACTGTGAATCTCTGTTTACACCGAATTAGAAGAGGCCAGTGGCTTCCTGAGTTTGTTTCAGACCCATTGCCTTTCGGTAGACAAATCTGCTTCGTTCTCTGGGTTGGAAATGATACAGCTACTGAAAAGGTACAGGAATTCTGTCAGGTACTCTTCTAAAGATGTGTTTATGTGCAGTTTATTTTTTTAAACAATTCTGCACTGTGTATAAGAATTAAGGTAATAATACCTTAATATATGTTCTTACATATTGTTGTTGTTTAGTTGCTAAGTTGTATCCAACTCTTGTGACCCCATGGACTGTAGCCTGCTAGGCTCCTTCTGTCCGTGGGATTTCCCAGGCAAGAATACTGGAGTGGGTTGTCAGTTCCTTCTCCAGGGGATCTTCCTGACCCAGGGGTCGAACCCATGTCTCCTGCATTGGCTGATATCTTTTTAGTAATGTATCTTTTTAGTAATGAGTTATAGTAACAAAGTGAAGATAATCTAAAATTATTTATTTTCTTCTGAGATGAGGAAATAAATCTTGAGACTAAACAGAGCTGCCTAACATTTTGTTGGTGTGACGGTGATGTGTCCTTGGGACATGATTGTGGAGGAGAAAATAAAAACCAAGCCATTCACTCTGATACCAGTGATTTGAAAGTGGAGAGCAGTTGTTCTTCAGCATAATGCATTTTTCTGTTTTAGGTTAGAAGTGTCGCATTCCCCGGGAAGATACTACAGTGCATTCTCAATGCAGTGCAACTGTGTGGTGTGAATTCTCTGATGTGGTTGAGAATTGGTATTGCATAGCTTTAAAAGACATGTTTTAAAGATAAAAGAATGAGGAACAGAAATGTGGGAAGAGGGAATACTTTATACCATCTTAATTCTGTTAGTGGTTAAGAACAGCAATGGCCCAGTTACCCCTGGGTTCCAGTCCCATCTTTATCACTGACTCTGACCATGGGCAAGTTATTTGACTTATTTATGCATTTGTATCCTCTTCTCTAAAATGAATGTAATATCTCTTTCATAGTCCAGTTGTAAGGATAAAGTTCGATAACTCATGTCCACTTCATTGTAGTCTCTTACATGTAAGTCCTCAGAAAATTATTCTTAAGTCATTTCTTCACTCCTTTATGTAGTTTCCCTCCTATTCTTAGCTTCTCTCATAGCTCAGGTGATAAAGAATCTTCCTGCAGTACAGGGGACCCAGGTTCAATCCCCAGGTTGGGAAGATCCCCTGGAGAAGGGAATGGAAACCCCCTCCAGTATCCTTGCCTGGAAAACACCATGGACAGAGGAGCCTGGTGAGCTGCAGTCCATGGGGTTGCAAAGAGTCGGGCACGACTGAGCGAATAACACTCTCCTCCTATTCTAAGTGAAAATTGATTCTTCCCTCTTCTGTGGAGGTCTCATTTTCCCCCCTTACCTTGACTTGTTGAAGAAGTATTAAAATGCAATCCTTTGTCAACCTGTACCATTCTCTTCCTCCTTACCAACTTTGGATGTGAGATGGTGATCCACCCATCATTCTTCACCCTGCTATAGTCTTTCCACCTTCATCTCTGCTTCCACTGCCCCTTTTTGCTGTGCCTTATACTCATCATTGCTTCTCTGCTTCTAAGGTTCTCTCCTCTGTTTGCAGAGTCTTGAGCTATTGCCTCTTCCATCCAGGTCTGTGCCTTGAGCCATTCACTCCCTGTTGTTGTTGTTTAGTTGCTAAGTCATGTCCAACTCTTTTGCAACCCAATGGACGGTAGCCCATCAGTCTCCTCTGTCCATGGAATTTCCCAGGCAAGAATAATGGAGTGGGTTGCCATTTCCTTGGGAATCTTCTTGACCCAGAGATCGAACCCACGTTTCGTGTTTGGTAGGCAGTTTCTTTACCACTGAGCCACCTGAGAAGCCCACTCACTCCTAGACGCTAATCCCCTCCCCTTCCTGGTCCCCAAAACCTGCTTCACTACCACCTCCTGCTTCACTACCACTTCACTATCACCTAGCCATGCGCTTGGTCTGCTGTGTGCTTTCCCCCTTTTTACAATCTGATGGTAGAACAGTATGGGAGAAATTTCCAGAACCATGCTGATTTGGTCCACTACCAATTTGTGATTCTAATTTCACTTTGGGCCCTTTTTGTGGCTCAAAAATTTCTTATCAATTCTTTAGCATATTTTCTGCAATGACTGAAAATATATATTCCATTTTCTCTGTGCTTCCAGTTCTAAGTAGCCATCCTTCCTCTTGGGAAATGATTTTACCTGTTACTTCATGAGATTATTGATGTTTCTTGCTACTGTGTATGTATGGTCATGATCCCTGGAAAACTCATAACAAAATGTTACCTGGCAGCATTGTATCTCTGAGGTCTGATTGAACCTTTAAGTAACCAGGTATCTAACTCTTGCCTTTGTCTTAGCTTTAGAAAGTGGCCATCTTTGACATAGACGATGTTTCCTTCCTTGTATGTGTGTATTCAGTAATTTGATGAACTGTGTTTATTGAGGGCACTGTCCCATGTTCGGTAGTAAGAGATGTTAAAAAGAGAGTAAAACACATGCAGTTTTTACACTTGTGCTAACACTTAGAGAAGGTCTAAAGACAGAAAAGTCACAGAAACTACCAAATTGACTAGAATAAGGGTCTGAAAAGGCCTCTGAAAGGGTGTTAAGAGGGAACTCAGAGCTGGGCTTGGAAAAGAGATGTGTCAACAGCCTGAGAGCAGGCCTTGACTCTGTTGAGAGATGCGTGCAGATAGGCATTTCTCTAGCAGACAACATAAATGTAAACCCTTGTAGAAGCTTGTACATAGAATGTACCCATCATTTTTTTCTGGGTGTGTTGAATTGTATTTGAAAGTAGAACTTGGAAGGGCTCTATAACCTAGGCAGTTCCTTTCCTCCCTTCTAGTTATAGGTCTTGAGGGAGCCAAGGGGTATGTGGAGGGGAGGATGTTTATTTTGGTTGTACACCTTGGGTGTCTCCATTTCAGGTGGTTTCCTGAAGAGAGAGTGTTGATGCCTTTTCATATGCTGTTGACATTTTAGTCTGTTGCTGAGGAGAATAATCCTAGAGATTTGATCCATTGGAGGAATCCAGGAAGCCTAAGTGGTGGACTCTGACAGCTGGTCTAGACCAGTAGTTTAGGGGCCGTGGTACATGAAAACAAGGCCTAAGAATCCCTTCTTCTCATAGTCTGTTAGGAAACCATGATAAAGAAAGAAACCCAAGGTAAACTTTTAAAGTGTCCCCATTTTTGACACCTTCCCAGTCCTGTGTACTTTATTTTAAAAGATAGACTATGTATTTGGGCTTGCTGGTGTCATTTTACTTAGTGTAGTGTTAGAAGCACACCAGACTAATCTCTTTTTTATTTTTGTTTAAAAAAAGAAAAAGAAGGTTGCTCTTACAGACTGAAGAATAATAAATAGTACTAGGACCAATAAAAGGAAGGCATTTCAGTCCATTTTTACAAGAAATAACACTTTCAACCTTTCCACTTTGTGTATTTCCCAACTTGAATAC
>NW_011494717.1:9837815-9842859 GCF_000754665.1 Bison bison bison
ACTTGAATACTGCTCTTAAATGTCATTTATAATCAGCTGTAACATAGGGAATGTTTTAAATACCACATTTCAGTTGGAGATGAATAGAACATAACTTATATTGTGTTAACAAATACATAAATTGCTCTAAGGTGCATATTAAGCTTTAATGGGCAAAGAGATAAATATTTTGTGTCTGTTAATGTTTAACTCAAGTAACAGTAAATCTCTAAAGTCTACCAAATCATGAAATCATTGCACAATGCATGGTGCATTGTGAATGTATTCTTCAGAAGTGATTTATGCATCTGACTTTTATGGCACTGAATTTCAAAACCTCATAAAGAAGTCTTTTAGAGAAATGTCATGCTGACCTGTGTTGAGGGAGAGGTAAGATTTGCCTGTGTGATCAGCTTCATACCAACTTCACTTTCAGAATTATAGATGTAGTTGAAAAGTTACATATTGCTGATATTCAATAAGTATTTGTTAAATGAATTAATTACTTGAGTCATGTGTTAATGATTTCTCTAAAATTTGAGCTTTTTAGCCCCAATAACTGAAAGTTTATTTCTCGTATATCATATTATCATTCTTTCCTTCCTGTTGGGCAAACCGAAGAGAATCTTAGTGTTTCTGGGACTTTGCCTCAGGATCATCACAAACTACTTGTATGTACTTTAAAAATTCATATCATGGCATCTTTAATATATGGCAGTTTTAATATTTTGGCATCTCCTACACATTGATTTATCAGGGAAAATTATGTCTTTATTTTACTTTAAATGAAGTACTGTTTTCAGAGATGATTTCCTTAAATCCATCTGCACTGAAAAAATGTAATTGATCTGACATTTTGTAAAGGTTTCATTGAATTATATTCCTGTCTTATGCTGTGCAAGGATACATACGTATACATTTTCAGCTAAGATTGGCTTTAGGATGTGTTAAGGAAAAAAGATAACAGTACATATTTTATGATCAATATATTTTAATTAGTCAGTTTTCAAATGAGCTTGTCCATCTGTAAATTGTAGATAGGATATGCCCAACTGCAGGAAAAAATGATTTAGCACTTAGACAAATAGAAGAAAGCATTTTGGATATATCTGTGTGAAGCTCATATCCACATGGATATGGCTGGTTTGTGTATGACCCAGTGTTCTAACACATTGACACAATCCCCAGTACAAGGAAAAACTTGACTTGGGCTTTAAAACACAAATACTCTTTGAGTTCATAAAACAATTTTTTTTTCCCCCTTCCTAACTAATTTAATTTAATTATTTATTAACCACTGTGAGTAAATTTGGACCCTGGAGTAAACATGCCTCCATTTTTGAGGAGCTTACATTTTCACTTTACCAGTGGAAGGGTTTATCAATGAATACTTGTTTAATGCATGTGGACACCTGTTTCAGGGTTAACAGTTGTTTTTAAGTTTAGCATGGCATGGCATGTAAGTTCCTTTTGTGATTGATTGAGGTGTTTTTTTTTTTTTTTTCTTGCCTGAAGGAAAGCAAATGTTTAAATATGCTTTCAAGGGCCTTATCTATTTTTCTAGTCTTGTGATTTTATAATTTAACTACTGTAAAACTTCTTTGAAATAGTAAAACAAGTACTTTGGTAGAGATGTATTTTTCTCCTCTTCAAATGAATAATTTCAAAAAAGTTCTAAGGACAAGCACAAAAATGCACCTATAAGTCTCAAATAAATTGCATTTTCCTTGATTCCAACATGGTTTCTTGAATTGTTTCTAATGGCTTCATATATCTTAAAAATATCTGTGTAGTCAGCCTACTCTCCAAATTGTTGTTGTTCAGGTGCTCAGTCATGTCCAGCTCCTTGCAGCCCAGTGGACTGCAGCATGTCAGGCTTCCCTGTCCTTCACTATCTCCTGGAGTTTGCTCATACTCATGTCCATTGAGTTGATGATGCCATCCAACTATCTGATCCTCTCTCGCCCCCTTCCCCTCCTCCAAATTAAGAGAAAACAAATGTTGACTTGGTTTTCCTCTGCTCTGCCACTGTACTTTAGCAACTTTTTGATTTATTTTTGTTTCAAGAATGCAAAATTAATTTTAATATCTGTTTAAGCAGATCTTCTCTGCAAATTAGCAGAGAAGCAACCCTGCTGTTCGAACAAAACAAAAAAGTCTACTCATGTAATTCATCATAATATAGTTGCCTGTTCATTTTGTCCTTCTTCAGTGTGGATAAACAGAAGGTGAATGTGTAGGCAGTTGGGACCCTTTTGGCATGGAGACTCTTATCTTTCTAGGAAATTGTCTTATATTTTTTCTTTGAAAATGTACTCCATTTCATTTTCTTTGTTCTCTTTCTCTAGAACTCCAGTTTATTGGAAATTAGACTTCTGGATTATATTTCTTTCCTTTTTTTTGGTTATGCCTCTCCTGATTCTCTTTGCTTTTCTTCATTCTACTTTCTGGGAGGTTTTTTTTTTTTTGTCGTTATCTTTTCCATTGATATTTTAAACTTTGCTATCATATCTTTAGGATATTAATTCTGTGTTTTTTTAATTTCAGTTTTTCTCTGAGTTCTTTCTTGTTTATGTTGGAAGCTTTCCTTGAAAACCTGGTAGTTCTTTTATATTTAAGAATGAGATATTAAGAGTCTAAACAGAAGCTGTGTCTTGCAGTGGGTGGTGGTGGGGGAAGAGAGATTGACTTTGTGTTTGTGTGTGTGTAGGGAATGCTTCGGAGAAGGCATTGGCACCCCACTCCAGTACTCTTGCCTGGAAAATCTCATGGGCGGAGGAGCCTGGTAGGCTGCAGTCCATGGGGTCACGAAGAGTCGGACATGACTGAGCGACTTCACTTTCACTTTTCACTTTCATGCCTTGGAGAAGGAAATGGCAACCCACTCCAGTGTTCTTGCTTGGAGAATCCCAGAGACAGAGGAGCCTGGTAGGAGGCCGTCTATGGGGTCGCACGGAGTCGGACATGATTGAAGCGACTTAGCAGCAGCAGCAGTAGCAGGGAATGCTTATTGAGGACTCAGCTGTGGAAAAGATCAGGCAGTGAGCACTCTTTTTCACTTGGAGATACTCAATGGCCAGAATCAGTAGGTGCTTCTGGAGGAATTTTTAACTTCTCTAGAGGGTAATATTTTGTCTCCTGCCTGGAGACAGAGGAGAGGTGTGAGAACATAGAGACCCGACTGCTGACATTCTAGGAGTGAATTTCTGGTTTCAGCTCTGTGATGTGAAGAGTACGAACAGCCTAAGACCCATCCTTACCACAAGAAAAATGCTGGACAGACAGATTTTTGTGAACCTATCAAAGAGCCAAGGTCACAAAACAAATGACCACCCCCAAATCTGGAAAGAGACAGGGGCCTTCAATAGATAAGAACATAAGCATTCTCTTATCTGAAGTAGAAGTCACTGCATGGTGGTAGGACGATGGAACTAGAAATTTTGATGAATTGCTGGAAGCCAAGGCTGTTGAGAACCTGATGTTTCTGGGGCCCACAGCCATAAAAGAACTCTTTTCCTCTTTTGCAATCTTATACTTAGAAGATTCTCTCCTTTTCTTTTGGCTTGTTCTCATCTAGATGTTTAGGATCATAAATGGCTAGTATTCTACTGAAACTTGTCGTTTGGGTGCATAAAGTGGTGACAAGCATAGTTCTTTATAGCTGGACCCCAGTGATGGCCCTAAAGCTCTTTCTTAGGGTCCCCTCCCAAGCAGCAGGGCTTTAAATTGAACTGCTCTGGAGCTGCACATGTGGAAGACGATGGCCCGTGAACTCCTGCAATTATTCTTTCTCCCAGGTGAGGAAACTTTTCAGGGCAGGGTGACTATTGAATTCCCAAGAGATTCTGAGCTCTTTGATGCCAGTGGTGCTCAACCCTGGCTACATTTGAAGAGCTTTCACAACTCCTAATTGCTTAGGTCACACCCAAGACCAGTTAAATCAGAATCTCTGGGGCGGGGTCCCAGACACCTATAGTTTTTTAAACTCTCCAGATGATTTCAAAGTCACTGTTCTGAAGGACAAATTAAATCTTTTCATTTCTGAGTAGCCCTCTGTATCTTCAGAGACAACCTGGAAAAATAATCTCTGACTGACTGTATCTCAGTACACACCTGGTAGGATTCTGTAGCCACTTTATACCCTGTGGCTGATAGGCCACACTCATTGTGTATCTGTGTGTGTATATCTGCCTCGATGTGACAAATCTTCTGTTTTATTATTGTATCCTAAGTATCCAAAATCACTGCAGGTGGTGATTGCAGCCATGAAATTCAAAGATGCTTGCTCATTGGAAGGAAACTTATGACCAACCTAGACGGCATATTCGGAGAAGGCAATGGCACCCCACTCCAGTACTCTTGCCTGGAAAATCCCATGGACGGAGGAGCCTGGTGGGCTGCAGTCCATGGGGTTGCTAAGAGTCGGACACGACTGAGCGACTTCACTTTCACTTTTCACTTTCATGCATTGAAGAAGGAAATGGCAACCCACTCCAGTGTTCTTGCTTGGAGAATCCCAGAGACAGAGGAGCCTGGTAGGAAGCCGTCGATGGGGTTGCACAGAGTCGGACACGACTGAAGCGACTTAGCAGCAGCAGACAGCATATTCAAAAGCAGAGACATTACTTTGTCAACAAAGGTCCGTCTAGTCAAGGCTATGGTTTTTCCAGTGGTCATGTATAGATATGAGAGTTGGACTATAAAGAAAGCTGAGCGCTGAAGAATTGACGCTTTTGAACTGTGGTGTTGGAGAAGACTCTGGAGAGTCCCTTGGAGTGCAAGGAGATCCAACCAGTCCATCCTAAAGGAGATCAGTCCTGATGTTCATTGGAAGGACTGATGTTGAAGCTGAAACTCCAGTACTTTGGCCACCTGATGGGAAGAGCTGACTCATTTGACAAGACCCTGATACTGGGAAAGATTGAGGGCAGGAGAAGGGGACAACAGAGGATGAGATGGTTGGATGGCATCACTGACTCAATGGACATGGGTTTGGGTGGACTCCGGGAGTTGGTGATGGACAGGGAGGCCTGGCCTGCTGCAATTCATGGGGTCGCAAAGAGTC
>NW_011494717.1:9843279-9863139 GCF_000754665.1 Bison bison bison
CAGTTTAACAAATTCCCTGATATTGGTCAGTAATTTAAAAATGTAACTTTAGGGCCTGATTTTCATTCTTTTCATAGTCATATTTTGGACCAGAGCCCAAATAATGGATTTCTGGCTCTTATAATAGATGATGAAATCTGTAATTGCACTTGTAGTTTATAGTAAACAATCTGATAAGAAAAAAAAGTGGATATTTTTATTATCCTTATTTTATAGATGAGGAAACACTTTTTAAAAATTATTTATTATTTATTTTTGACTGTGCTGGGTCTTTGTTTCTGTGAGGGCTTTCTTTAGTTCTGTGAGCGGAGGCTACTCTCTCCTTTCTATAAGCAGGCCTCTCACTGTGGTGACTTCTCTTGTTGTGGAGTAGTAGCTCTAGGTGTGTGGGCTTTAGGAATTGAAGTTCCTGTGATCTTGGAACAGAGTCTCAGTAGTTGTAGCGCACAGGTTTAGTTGCTCCAAGGCATAGGCTGCTACTGCTAAGCTGCTTCAGTCGTGTCCGACTCTGTGCGACCCCATAGACGGCAGCCCACCAGGTTCCCCCATCCCTGGGATTCTCCAGGCAAGAACACTGGAGTGGGTTGCCATTTCCTTCTCCAATGCATGAAAATGAAAAGCAGCCCAGCAGGCTCCTCCATCTGTGGGATTTTCCAGGCAAGAGTACTGGAGAGGGGTGCCATTGCCTTCATATGGGATCTTCCCGAAATAGGGATCGAACCTGTGTCTCCTGCGTTGGTAGGCAGATTCTTTACCACTGAGCTACCAGGGAAGCCCAAGATGAGGAAACACTTTTAATGTACTTCGAGTAACTTGCCCAGGTTCATAACCAGTAGTAGGACAACGGATTTCAATCTAGGTCCTCCTGTATCTTCAAATATTCAGAGTAAGAAGCTTAGTATTTTGCTTGTTACATTATGGCAGATTGGATTAACTTTGTACTTAGTGCAATGAAGTTACTGTTAAAAATTTAGTTACAATAAATCAGTTTCAATGCCATTAATATTTGTTTTGAAATCACCCAACAGCTATCCCTTTTAAGCTCTGTGGTGTTTTTGTGTGCATGTGTGCGTATGTTTAATGAGTTAGCATAATTTTACAGGAAGATGTGACCTTTTGAAGGTGCCTTCAGATGAGTTGGCAGAGTCACTTATTACACTTAGGAAGGGTTTTTCAGTCTCCAGTGTTCAAATAATCTTGGAATAATTTTTACCTGTCTTTGTTAACAGGGGTTATACTTACAACTTCTTAACTCCTAATACACGATTAAAAGGTAGTAATCAAGAGATGGCCAAATGACAGAGAACTTGTATCTGGCACAAAGAACTTAGGTCATTGAGAAAAGTAAATTGCCTCTTCCAGTTTCTATTCTAGCTGTTGTTTTCATGTCCTCATTGTCTTCCTGAAGATTTCACCTATCAGAATATTTAGTTTTAGACTTGAAATAGATAGAAATGGTTCTAGCTCAGGGTGCCTCCAAGGGGGTTGTTTTTCTTTAAGATCTCTATTCTTTAAGACAGATGTATCTTCTGGTTTATCTCTGGAAGATATTCATGTGTAAATTATACATATAGCCAAGCAAAGGACCCACGGCCAAGTAGAGTCATTTTGTTTCTGGAATTGGAGGGCAAGGGTAAAAGCCCAGACTTGACATTTGCTGTGAGCGCAACCTTGAGCAAATTACTTAGCTTTCTGAACCTGTTTTCTTACCATGAAGATTAGGATTGTACAATTTGTGTTTCTGTATTCCTGGGTTTTGGGAGAATCAAGCGAGACATGTGTAAACACACATTCTTAACTACCAAGTGCTGTGTAAATGATGGACTTCATTGTTTAAAATCTACCGTGGTGATCATGTCGTTTTCCTCACTCTTTAGCCTTAATAAAATATTTCCCCCCTGATACTACCTTTATATTTTAGTTTTTCAATTTCATGTAAAGATATGAAAGTAGTCAATTTGTTTTCACGTACGTTCTGCTCTCCATCAGTACTTCTTGTTTTCCAGTCCTAAAACAATTAAAATGCAGCCAAATGTCAATTAAAACCTTGCTTTGATTAAAAATGGTGTAAAAAATGCTATTTTCTTTAATTGAGTTTTTTTTTTTTTTTGTAATCAAATGGATACATGATACTTAGGTGTTACCTGCTCGGAGTTTCAGTGTTTTCTGTTGAACTTGCCTGGGAAAGTAGGGGTGCCCTTCCTGGTAGGGGTGGGGTTGGGGTAGGGCCAGGGAGACTAGAGTGTATCTTGGATGACTGTAGGAATGGGAAGTAGTAGAGTTTCATTGCTGCTTATGGTGTGAATGGAGCAGTTTT
Organism: Bison bison bison; assembly: GCF_000754665.1. NCBI lineage: Eukaryota > Metazoa > Chordata > Mammalia > Artiodactyla > Bovidae > Bison > Bison bison. The sequence goes on from NW_011494717.1 coordinate 9,845,597, forward strand.
GTTTCTCAGAGTCAGGGAAGCATGTGTAAAGATACAAGCAGTAAGTAAATACAAATCTCTGATGTTTAACATCATCCTGAATTGCTTCCTTGTCTCTGAAAGATAAATTATTAGGACTAGGGAATATGGAGTTAAAGTGAAATATGGCTTAGTTTTCTCCTTATGCTACCCTGGGAAAATAATTTTGTCAATAAAGGTGTGTGTGTGTGTGCTTTAGTCACTCAGTCGTGTCTGACTCTTCGTGAACCCATAGACTGTAGCCCACCAGGTTCCTCTGTCCATGGGGATTCTCCAGGCCAGAGTACTGGAGTGGGTTGCCATGCCCTCCTCCAGGGAATCTTCCCAACCCAGGGATCGAACCTTGGTCTCCTGCATTGCAGGTGGATTCTTTACCATCTGAGCCACCAGGAAAGCCCAAGAGCACTGGAGTGTGTAGCCGATCCCTTCTCCAGGGGGACTTCCTTACCCAGGAATCGAACTGGGGTCTCCTGCATTGCAGGTGGGTCTTTACCAGCTAAGCTACCCTGGAGGCCCCAATAAAGGTGTACAATATGCTTATATAATAATTTCTCTAATTGTCTTACACGTAAAATTTAGCAACCATTCTCTGAATTTGCCATTTTCAATCTATGCGTTGCTAAAATCAGCTGTAAATTTCAGCCCATCAGTGTAGTAGTAGAATTGGTTATTATGAGGCCAGAATAACGCTACCAAAACCTACTAGGATACTGCAAGAATAGAAAATTATAAACTGTTATCCATCATGTGTGAGCACACAGAAAGTTTTAACGAAATATTAGCAAATAGAATTAAATATTACATTTAAAATGATAATAATACATCATGACCAAGTAGAATTTTTCCCTGGAATACAAGGTTGATTTAACTTCCAAAAAGCAATGTAATTAACTGTGTTAACAAAGAATAAAAATATGATCACTTCAGTAGAAACAGGAAACACATTTGACAAAATTCAATACCCATTCATAATGAAAGAAAAGGAAAGCTTAGTGAACTATTAAGTATTAATAGAAGGTAACATCTTCAGTCTGATTCAGGGCATCTGTAGGAAAACCGTAAGTAACATCATACTTATGATGAAATGTTGAACGTACTAAGCATCGGGAAAAACACAAGGATGTCTGCTTTTACTACTTGCATTCAACATTGTATGGGATATGCTAATCTGTGCAATAAGGCAAGAAAAATAAATAAGAGACACAACGATTGAAAAGGAAGAAGCAAACATGTATTTGCAGACATTACAACTGTGTGTGTAGAATATCCAATAAAATCTACAAAAAGGCAATACCTTTACAAAGGGTGAATTTAGCAAGAGCATAAGATACAAGGTTAATATTAGAAATAATTTATTATGTTTAAATACACTAAGAGAAGAACTAGAAAATGTAATTAACGACAACTTCATTTAAAGCAGCATCAAAAACATAAAATAGTTAGCAATAAAATTAATTAAAAATGTAGAAGATCTCTACACTGACATCTATAGGATATTACTGAGGTAACTTATAGACCTAAAAAAATGGAAAGATAAAACATGAGGTAGACCCTGGGAATCTTGAAAATACCCCACGATGCCTTGAAACAGGGGCCTGGGGGAAAAATAGGTTAGAATGGGTTCCTAAAACTGCCATAGTACTCTGTACCTAAGCAATCAGTCTTAATCATTATATGGAGCCTCCCTCAGCCCCTCCCCCCGTCCCTCCTTCTTTTTCCCTTTGTTACACACACGCGCTCACACAGACGCACACTATCATACCTTAATCACTTGTGCTTTTATTTCTGCCATCCTCGTGGACTGTGAGCCCTTATAGGTTCAGGATCATAGGATCTTATCTTCTTTGTCTTCGTATTCTCAATATCGGGCTTAGTCTCTCTGGCATGTGTTCCCTGAGTAAGCTGTGCAAAATACGTTTTGCTGGTGTCATCTTCAGGCCGTTCTTTTTGGTTTCCATTGAAGTATAAAATGGCAACTTTTGAGGAACTTAGTTTAAGATGTGATTTGTCCCTGTTGTATTTAGTCTCACTGAATTTTAATCATTAACAGATCTTTGGGCTATTTTGATCCAGATTTGAAGAGTAATCTTTCTATCCATTGTCTGCATATACTTTACCCTCATGAAACGCTCATAAAGAGTGTTTTCTGTGTTAATCCCAACAATTTCCATGTGGTAGATAGGACATATACTATATATATATATGTATATATATATATATTTTTTTTTTTTTTCCATTCTCAGGAGGAAATTGAGCCAGAAGGTAAACAGCTTGCACTGGGTCTTGTGGCTAGTACCTAGTAATGCTGGGAGGGCTGAACCCATTTCTTTTTTTAAAATAATTTTTGACCACACTGCAGAGGCATGGGAAACCTCCCTGACCAGGGATCAAACCCATGCCCCCTGCAGTGAAAGCGTGGAGTCTTATCATCAGGGAAGTCCCTGAACTCATGTCTTTTTATTTCAAATTCATTTTTCTTTACTCCACCATATCACTCACCACCATCTTAGTTGAGCCATTTGCCCCTCTTTTGGAGAAGACAGCAAGTCAGCAACATGGTGTCAGCACTCTGCTTACTTTATTCTCTGCATAACCACACCTTGCTTTGGGGGCCAAGAGCCAGCTATTGTGTATACTTGTAATGACAGTAAATATAGAACATTAATTTCCTTGTGGTTTCTTTTCAATATTTAACTTCTCCGTAATTTAGTTTTTTTGTAGTGTAACCATTCCTTTGTTTGTTTACTTGTTCATTCTTTTATCCGTCCAGCAAATGTTTATTGACCATCTACTGTGTTTTTCAGGTGTTGAATAAAACTGGGGCTGAGCCCTCAAAATGTTCACAGTTAGTGGGGAAACAGATAAGAAATCAATTACTATAATAATTAAGAGAGAAAAGCAGACTACCTTGTGAAATATTTTAACCAGTCTGAGAATCAAACATTAATACTGCTATTAGAGATTGACAACATGAATCTATGGCAAACTAGGGGGTGGGAGGGCTAACTTACGAAATGATAACCAAATTCTTATCTGTCCTGAGCCTGGTTGAGGAACACATTGAAATGTCCAGCAGTATTTTCTGGCCTGTTCAGGGCAGGCCCAGGTTAGATCACCAGAACAATGAGCTGTCCCTTCTCAAATTTAATTTAAGTTTTAAATCAGATTTGAGAAAGTTTTCTATAAAAAAATTAAAAGCAACTCAAATATCTATTTTTATGTAGAGAAAGAAATGACAACATTATATTTAAATTCAGTATTAACATCTGTAATGAGGATAATTTAAGGTCTGTACAGTAAATGCTTTGTTAATTCAGAGACCTACTTTTTAGTCTTGGTCATAACTATGCCTGGCCCAGGTAGGTACTCAGTAAATCTTCATTAAAGATTTACTTTAATTAAAATTTATTTCATAAAATAAATTGAAATTTCAATTTATTTCAATAAATTTCCATTTATTTTTCAGTAAATTTAGAGGCATTAAAAAAATCTAAATATAAGTAGAAAGAGAAGATTGTGTTAGTCACATAATATAGTGTTTTAAAATACTCCTCTTGGTCTGACGTAAGTATTCAATTTTTAAAAAAATAATAAGCTTTAAGCTTTCTTACAAATGAAGAATCTGATGAATATTTGGTTATAAGTTAAATGTAGGTTAAGTCATATAATTACAGAATGTTAAGAGTAGAAAAGCTTTAGAAATGATCTAGTCCAATTTTAAAGTTAATGTAAATAAATAGATTCTGAGTCATTTACATGACTCAGAAATTGAAATATATAAACAGGTACACGTTGATTAAAAAACTCACTGCCATCCCATTTTCCTGAGCCCCATTCACCTTCCAGTTCTCTATAGACAATCACTTTTATTACTTATTCTTATATATCATGGACAAGAGGAACCTCGTGTGCTATGGTCCATAAAGTCACAAAGACTGGCACACAACTGAAGCAACTTAGCACAGCACAGCACACACACGTTTCCTTCCAGGATGTCTTTATACCAGTACATGCATGTGCATATATGCAGTCTTACCTATCCTTCTCATACAGGTGTCATACCACATACACTCCTCTGCATTTCAGAGTTTTTTCCTTAACAAATGTATTTTGGCAGTCTTTTTATGCTCCCGTATAGCCCCCTGTTTCTATGTTTTTCACACATGCCTAGTAGTTTATCATGTGAATGTATCATGGCTTCTTTAATCATCCGCTGGAGACACCTGATTGTTTCCAAACTTTGGCTATTATAAATAAAGCTGCAGGTGAATAACTTTGTATATGCGTTATTTCCTGTATTTGCTGGTATATTTGTAGGCCAAATTCCCAGAAGTAGGATTTCCAGGTCAAAGGATAAATGCATTTGTTATTTTGGTGGGCAATGGCGAGTTTCCTCCATAGTCATCACTCCATTAGGAGTGACAGAGTGAGGACATTTCTCCAGGAGATCTTTCTAGACCAAGTTTTGGTCAGGTGCATGTCTTCTGAGCTCCCATAATACCTTTTGCCTCCCGTAGCAAAGCCTTTATCACATGTGCTGTAATTGTTGATTTATTTACCTGTCTTCCTGACTACATGTTCATTACTATAGTTTTGATACTTAACACAGCACAGAGCCTGATGCAGAGTTGATACTCAATAAATATTTGTTGAATGGATGAATGGAAACAAGTTCAGTCTTTTGATTTATGGTCCTCCTTCCTTCCTACTTTCATTTTTTCTCCTTCCTCCCTCTTCTTGACCACATGAAATCAGGCAGGACCCATATCATACACCGAAAAATCTGGGACTAGCTGGGGAGATCAGTGGGGAGATGGGAACAGGAGGCAAAGCTTTGTACCCAACCCTGGCCTAATTGGATTTTCATAATTTATTCTACTAAGTAGTTATGGTTGTGATACCTTAAAATGGTCTTTCATTGCCTAATTAAGCTATATATATTTCCAGGGTTCATTTTTCTTGGACCACTTTTTCAATTAAATTCTGTTGATTGACTCTTTTTCTTGATATGCTATGGGTAGTAACCTTACATCACATGCATCACATCTCACCAGTCTACTCTCTCTGTCTTTAGATGTCTAATATCATATTGCATTCTATTGGTATGTTTATATTTGATATATTTAGGGGAATAGATATTTTTATCATGGAAAGTGTCTTGTCTGTGATAATATTTTACTTTTGGGGGAGCAGTTTTAAAGTTCTCTCTCTTCCGTAGTTGGAATAAATATGCTATTCTAGTTTCTTCTACGTGTATTTTCGCTCTTTAGCTTACATGTATGAATGAGCTTAAGGCTCTAAGTTACTTCTTTGCATTTGGGTTCACTTCCCAGTTGCTCAGTAGCACCTTTTCCTCTCATAGGATTGCTTTAGCCTGGTCATTATTTATGAATTCTATTCTGAGTTTTTTCTGCTTCAACTAATACCCTTTCTTTAAGAAATAATTTTCCTTTTGTAACAATTTAAATAGTTGGAAACCACTATCATAACTTCAGTGTTTTTCTTTTGGTGTTTTTCCAACTTTTCAGACAGATGTGTTTTAGTACCGATATCAAATTCTGTAAAATCAGTATTTTATTTAATCTACATAATAATTTGGGGAATGTTGTCATCTTTACTATATTTAGTTTTCCCAGCATGGAGCAAATTATATTTCTCCATTTATCCATCGTTCTTTAATTCAACTATCAGACCTTATGTCATTTTGAATAAGATGTCTCTAATTTTCTGATTTAAATTAATACCCACTTACTGAAATTTTTGTCATCGTTATGAATGGGGTCTCTTCCACTGCATTTTTTAGCTGTGGCCCTTGTTACTTAGGCCCGTAGTAGTTTCAAATGGCTTTTTATCCTGCAGTTTTGCTGAAGTCGTTACTTTAAATAATGACTTAGTTTTTTTTTTTAATTTTAAATATTTTTGTGGATTTTTTTTTTGGTTCTGATTTTTGTTTTTTGGCCATGCCACACAGCATGTGGGATCTTAGTTCTCTGACCAGGGATCAAACCTGCACCACTTGCACTGGAAGCATGGAGTCTTAACAACTGGGCTGCCCAGGAAGTCCCAGCTAATTTTAGATTGATCTTAGTAAGTTGTATAACCATGTAATTTCACAACATGATGTTGAACTATGTCATATATAAAACATTTCTTCTTACCTTTCTATGTTTGTACTTTTTAATCCTTTTCCTAATACCTAATGGTTCATTCAGTGAAGTAACTATTAATATCTTCACTTCCCTAAGAACTAGGAAATAGGGGAATCAAATTACCCTGTGAAAGCTGTAGCCAGCACATAAACAGATGAAGATATTAACATGAGATATTCTCTTTGGGAGGTGAAATGGACCCCAGATGAGCGATATTACACCTGTTTGAATGTAATCATGTATCTGGAGAAAGAGTATATCAAATGAAAACTAAGGAAAGAAGAGGAAAAAAAGGTTACTATAGAGTCAGTTTGGTAGTAACTGTTCCAGTCTTATCCAAGGTAAAGGAATGGGTGAATTTTGAATAATCTGAATTATTGCAGGATAAAAGGCTATTTGAATCTACTACAGACCTATGTGCCATGGGCCACAGCTAGAAAATGCACTGGAAGAGACCCCATTTAGAGTTGGATGCAGGAGGATGTTGCTCATAGTCTAAGCACTCCTAGTATCCCACTGGCCCCACTGACAGGATTATTCCTACGGTGAGCTTGACGCATCAGGCTTTATTAAAATGCAGTTCCTCTAGCTCACCTGGGTTGCCTGGCAGCCCACATGGGTCTTTCTCATGCAAAGAGCATGCGGTGATAAAGGGGCTTGAAATATTCCATTCCCTGTGACTAATTTATCATTACAAAGCAATGGACTGGTATTATGGGGATAGAACACACTAACCACGTGAAATTGGAATATTTTAGTACCTAATTTCCCATAGTAAACTAACAAGTTAGCATTCTGGATGTATGTCACCTACCCCTGGGCCCTGGCCCTGCAGTTGGTGTGCAAACAAAATTGAGTTTCTGAGCTCAGAAGGCTCAAAAAGAATATAAATGTGCTCCTGAGGTCTCTTGGAGAGAGCCCGACAACCTGGCTGTGGTGTTTGCATTGGCAAAAGGCTGAGAATGAGTATTTTAGTTTTCCAAGAGCACTTACTGCAGTGATGCTGTGATTCTTATCACTTGTCCTTTTCATGTGATGAATTTTAATATTTTCCTTGTGTCCAGTCATGCAAGTGTAAACTTTGCTTGTTCATAGTGGAAAATTATTTTAATGTTGTCTTATATTTTATTTATTAAGATTTTTATTTAGTTATTAGAGCCATACTCATAAAAAACTATTGTGACTATCTTGTCTGTTTATGGGAAATAAAACCATATTTCCTTTTATTTCATAATGTATATAAATGTTGAATCACTGCATTATGAAACAAATGTAATATATGTTAGTTATACATCAAATAAAAAATTATATTTGCTTTGTGAAGTAGATTGAAAAGTATAACATTCTTATCTATTTTTGGAAAATTTAGAAACATTCTGCACCAAACTGATTGGCCAGAAGCGTTTTTTAAAATGGTAGTTCCTAATAACATTTCTTTTTTTGTAATTTTTTTTTTCATTTTTCTTTTCCGTTTGCTGTTTCTGGGTACTTCTTTTTTGTTCTCCAGTTATTTTGAATTTTTATCCATTTCTGTTTAACTACTAAATTTATTAGCAGATAACTAAAATTTATATTGCCCCAATTAAAAAAATACTATTTTCTAACGTGTAGTCTTGATTTAATAAAATGATTTTTCTCTGGATTAATATTATATTTTGCTTGTTATGTTTTTTCTGCTCTTGGTTTTATTTTTGCCTTTTCTGATTTTAATTTGATATTCTATTTTCTTTTCCTAAATTCTTTTAGACAGATTCTTATTTGTTTTTATTTCTTTCCTTGGTAATCTATACAGTTGACAAGCCTGATTTTCCTTAAGATGGCTACCTGACTTTTGAAAGTCCTATGAATTGAAATGCTCTCTTTATGGATATACATGTAGGGCCATACCTGCAGCCACTAGTAAATCATTTGAGAATTGCCTTCTTAGTCTTCACAGTCAAATGATTTTATTACCTTTCATTTGAATAGAGATAGGAAGCACAAACAAGAAGGCACTGGAAAGGAGACTATAACTAGAAGAGAGAAAATATTATCTGTTGATTTTTTTTTTTTTAATGCCACAGAGAGAAAACAGCCAGGAAGTGAGCTGTCAAATGAAAGGGCAGATGAAGGCTGCTGGTCCACGGAGGTGTAACCCTGAATTCAAAGTCAAGGGGCTGGCCCTCTGCCAAGCCAAGCAGGAAGTGGCTTTAACATCATCAGTTGTGGGGCCGTTCGTTTATCATGGTTAGAAGGGACCAAACTAGAAACTGATGCTGCACAGTCAGGCCAGAATTTGCCAACAAAGAGTTTATACACAGAGAAGGCAACTGACAGGTGTCATTTCCAGGTGCACGAGCCAGGATCAGTGTGTGCAGGAAACAGGTGGGCCAGGTGTTCCAAGGTGATCTGGGATAACAGTGACAATGATGGTGGCCACAGTGATGGCCACCCTTTATTCATGGTGTAACTGATACCGTCATTTTGTATAACTACTCCCATTTTACAGTTGAGGAAACAGAGGCTTATCCAGGTGTTAAATAACTTACTCAGCCAACTGGACATAGCAAGCAACCAGGGGGAGAGCCTGATTCTCACTAGCTTGTCTAATCTGGAAGCCTGCACTCTTTCTACCTTTATCACATGGTCAGGAATCTAACATGCACAGACATATTCACACATGATTCAAACGACTGACACAACAGGATTACAGCTGCTGAACCTAGGATGGAGTTTATATGTTTTTCCAAGTGTGGTTTTTCCATACTTGGTGTATGTCAACAAGAGCTGGCAGGTATGTGTGAGGCAAGGTCTCCTGAATTCCTGCCACTGAGATTCTAGTTCTAACGCCCTCTGCCTACTTCTCTCCCCTGTGCCATAAATGAGAAAGTGTAAGTTTTCAGAGCAGAGTGAGGGCTGAGGTAGAGCCTGTCTTCCAAGGCTGTGAATCAAAGGGCTTCGCCTTCAGTTGCCCTGCTTCCCAGTCTGTGTGTGAGGACTCTGCCGGCCTCTTGGTTTGCTCCACTTCATAAATTGCAGCCTGTGCAGGCAGCCAGCCGGGTTGGGAGAAAATATTTGTTTATATTTATTTTTATCTCACCTTCCTAGAATTTCTACTGTTTGTACATGTTTTATGATATTTGTAATGTATTAGCATAGCAGTCTATGTATATAGCTTTTCAGTAAATACATAGAAGATATGTTGATCTGAAGCCCAAACTTTAAGAAAAAATTTTATTGAAGTATAGATTACAATGTTGTGTTAATTACTGCTGTACAGCAAAGTGTCAGTTTATACACACACACACACACACACAGGCTTCCTTGGTAGCTCAGATAGTAAAGAATCTATCTGCAATGCAGAAGGCCCAGGTTTGATCCCTGGGTTGGGAAGATCCCCTGGAGAATGGAATGTCTTCCTAGTCCAGTATTCTTGCCTGGAAAATTCCGTGGACAGAGGCTGGTGGGCTACAGTCGGTGGGATTGCAAAGAGTTGGACACAACTGAGCAACTAACACACATACACATATATACATACACACACATCTCTTTTTCATAATCTTTTCCATTGTGGTTTATCACAGGATATTGAATATAGTTCCCTGGGCTATACAGGTTATCCATTCTATATATTGTTTTTAATCTATTCTCTATGTAGTAGTTTGTATTTGCTGATTGCAAACTTCCAGTCTATGCCTCCCGCCCACCACACCCCCAGCTTGGGAGCCACAAGTCTGTTCTCTCTGTGAGTCTGTTTCTTTTTTGTAGATAAGTTCCTTTGTATCATATTTTAGATCCCATATATAAGTGACATCTTTTGATATTTGTCTTTCTCTTTCTGACTTATTTCACTTAGTATGATAATCTCTGGTTGCAACCATGTTACTGCAAATGGCATTATTTCATTCCTTTTTATGGCTGAGTAATATTCCATTGTATATACATACCACATCTTTAGCCATTCGTTTGTAAATGGACATTTAGGTTGTTTCCATGTATTGGCTGTTGTGAATAGTGCTTTTATAAACCTGGGGGTGCATATATCTTTTTTTAAATTAGAGTTTTGTCTGGACATATGCCCAGGACTGAGATTGTTGAACCATATGGCAATTCTATTTTTAGTTTTCTAAGGAACCTCCATACTATTTTCCATAGTAGCTGCACCAACTTACATTCCCACCAGCATTATAGGAGGGTTCCCTTTTCTTCATGCCCTCTCCAGCATTTGTCACTTGTTGACTCTTTAATGATGGCCATTTTGACCTGTGTGAGGTGGTACCTCATTGTAGTTTTGATTTGCATCTCTTTAGTAATTAGCATAGAGAAGGCAATGGCACCCCACTCCAGTACTGTTGCCTGGAAGATCCCATGGACAGAGGAGCCTGGTGGGCTCCAGTCCATGGGGTCGCTAAGAGTCAGGCATGACTGAGTGACTTCACTTTCACTTTTCACTTTCATGCATTAGAGAAGGAAATGGCAAGTGTTCTTGCCTGGAGTGTTCTTGCCTGGAGTTCCAGTGTTCTTGCCTGGAGAATCCCAGGGACAGAGGAGCCTAGTGGGCTGCCGTCTGTGGAGTCACACAGAGTCGGACACGACTGAAGCAACTTAGCAGCAGCAGCAGCAGTAATTAGCAGCATTGAGCATCTTTTCACATGCCTACTGGCCATCTGTATTTCTTCTTTGGAGAACTATGTCTTTAGGTCTTCTACCCATTCTTTGATTGGGTTATTTGTTTTTTTGTTGTTGAGTTGTATGAGCTGTTTGCAAATTTTAGAAATTAAGCCCTTGTTGGTTACATCATTTATGAATGTTTTCTTCCATTCTATAGGTTGTCTTTCATTTTGTTTCTGGTTTTATTTGCTGTGCAAATGCTTATAAATTTGACTAGGTCCAATTTGTTTATTTTTGGTTTTATTTCTATTGCCTTGGAAGACTGACCTAAGAAAATATTGATATGTCAGAGAATGTTTTGCTTATGTTCTCTTATAGGAATTTTATGGTGTCACATCTTAAGTGTTTAAGTCTTTAAACCATTTTGAGTTTATTTTGTATATGATGAGAAGGTGTGTTCTAACTTTATTTACCTGTGGCTGTCTAGCTTTCCCAGCACCACTTGCTGAAGAGACTGTCTTTTTCCAACTGTATATTCTTGCCTCCTTTTTCGAAGATTAATTGACTATAGGTATGCGGGTTTATTTCTGGAAACCAAATATTTTAAATTGATATTTTTAATTTAATGCTTTTAAATGTTTGGAGGTCAGTATTCTAGGGCAGTAGACTCCAAACCTGATGAGCGGTTCAAGCTCTTGATAAGTTGAAAAAAAAATCCATTATTTTTGTATCCATATTTTTGTATCTGGGCCACGTATCCTTGGCCCAGATACGTGTACTGAATCATAATGGCCAGGGGTAGGGCCCAGTAATGTGCTTTTAAATAAGGACCAGGGTTGGAACCACTGCTCTAGGATATGGTTCCTAAAAACTATCTTATTGCTTATAGTTGCTGGGAAAAAATCTTAGTGCCAATGGTATCAAATAGACAGTTGGAAACCTATAGTGCTTTGAAGAGTATTTATGAATAGGCTTACTTGTTGTTTGTTTTCCCCTGTGGAAAGGTAAGCTCCAAGAGGTGGTCATTATCTTTCCTGTTCCCGACTTGTTCCTAGAATCGTACTTGACACATAGAAGTGTTCAGTAGTAAATATTTGTTGAGTAAATAAAGAGACCCTTTCCCTACTGTAGTTAGTATGTGTCCCCGCTTTCAAGTACCAAAGAAAGAATTGGTTTCAGCTGTGCTGCTGTCAATTTGAAGTAATCTGATAAAGTCCTTGGTTATTCCACTCTTATTGCAATGTTTTAATGTTCAAAAATTATGTAAATTCTCATATTTTATTACATTTGTAATGCCATCAAAGAAAGTAGTGGAGGTTGGAAGGTGACGTAGAGAATCACTTTGATTTCATTTCTCACTTCAAATCCCTGTGTCTTTAAGGAACGGGCTAAGCTACAACTTGGTCCTTCTCCAGATCCAAGAGGAAATGGATTGTAGCAGTTGTGCCTTTGTAGAGCAGATGTTTTGGTTGGAAAGACTGTCAGCCATCTGACTCATAATAAATCCTCAATTCCAGTAAATTCCCAGTTTTCAGTTACAGTAGGTAGGATGCAAGAAAACAATGTCTTCCACTTTGGGAACTTTGAGCTTGTTTCACATATTACCACTACCCCCTGTGCATTATTGTGTGTGAAAGGATGAAATACTAGGGGAGGTTAAGAGCAATTCCAGGAATAGACTCAGTTGGTGTTTGTAATGGAGACCATTGGAGGTAAACCAAAGCCACGGACTTGCCTGACATAATACTAATGATGAGAAACATGATAGCATTGAGTTTTCTTACATATTCCCCTATTAAATCATTTTTAAATTATACTGATTTGAATAATATATAAATAGGCTTATAGTTGCCTATTGTCTTATGGGGAGGATTCCCTTTTATTTTTTTCTCCATATAACTTTGAAAGTAAATATATGATTACTTACATGTTATCTTGAATTTTAGAAATTTGTTTTATGGGGAAATCTATTCATACATATAAGCTTCTCAAAATTCTGCCAAGACCTATATCCAGTGTTTTATATGATAAATCAAGATTACAGAAATGATAATAAACATTTCACATTTTGTATTATGAGCTTGGTGGAGGGAATTCATTATTGATGAAGTAAACTGGCATCTCATTGTCCTCCCTCTGCTTTTATATAGCAGTCAGTTTCTTTTTAACCATCACTAAAGTGAGCAGAATACCATGATCTTCATAGAGATAAATGAGGAGTTCAACATCTCATTGCTTCCTCAGAGAATGACAGTCCAAGCGAGAGCACCATTGCTCTAGTCAGGAGCTTGAGATTTCTGAAAGCTCCTTCTTTTTTTTTTTCTTAATATTTATTTATTTATTTTGGCTGTACTGGTCTTAGTTCCAGCTCGTGGGATCTTCATTGAGACATGGGGGCTTCTTAGTTGCTGGGCATGAAAACTTCTTTGTTGCGGCATGCATGTGGTATCTAGTTCCTTGACCAGGAATTGAACCTGAGCCCCCTGTAATGAGCGACCAGCATCTTACCCTCTGGACCATCCAGGAAGTCCCTCTGAATGCTTCTTAGGTGACCTCTTCTACCAAGTAAAACAATAAAAGTTTGGAAGGAAGCAGTTCACTTGTCCAGAACTCCTGACATTTCCTGGATTGGTCTTTGGCTTTTTTCTTACCTAGTATCACATTATTTAGAAGTAATACTATTTTCTTTATACTCCTTCTGTATTCTTTTGTTCTTTCTGTTTTTAGCTGATTAAGTGGTCATTGTATACTCAGAAACCTCATTTAACACAGTATGTTAAGTGCTCATTTTTTTGGTCTTTATATTCTAAGGCACATTTGTACATCTTCAGAATTGCTGTCTCATCTCTTCAATGACAGAAAAGGTAGAGAAAACAGTGTTCCTGAATTCACCCACTGATAAAATCTGAGACGTGGGAGAGTCATAGCAGGAGGCAAGAGGCAGACGATTCTGACTGCGACATAAAGGGGAGAAAGCAGAAGTGGTTAGTTCCGTGAGAACATGTCTTATTAATCTTGTCTCTCCTGTGGTGAATCACATGATGCCTTGCACGTAGCAGGCTACTGGATTGTAGTGGGAAAAGCAGGGGCTATGAGTGAGAGAAATCTGAATTTATTTTCTGATGCTCCACTTACTAGTAGAAGATTTTGGACATTTTGCTTAATCTCTTGGAGAAATTTTTAGATCTGCAAAATAGAGATGACAATGTCTATCTTGAGGGTTGTTGACAATGTAAGTTTAGGTATGATGTGTGGTACCCAGACAGAAATCAGCCTTATTAAACTATTTTCTGTAAGAAACTGGAACTACTTTAGGTGTCAGATCTTGACTCCAGGATCAGGTGGAGGTCAGCCATTCCTGGTAGATAATTGTAACCATACCTGGCAAAATTCCTTAATTTGGGGGAAAATGGCAGTATTTGGAGGAATTACTTAACTGTGTTGTGATTTGAGAATTATATATATTTTATTATGCAGTTAAGCATAAACATGTACCATAAGACTTTAAAACGTGTATAATGGGTTTCTAATTTAAGATTCCAACTCCTCCTTTTTCTTCCTAAAGAACAGTGTCTTTGTATGGTCTGGTCTGGATTTTTATCATCTGTTAATTCTTTCCTTTTTTATATTTGGAACAATATCAAATTCATACTAGAAATGTAAGAACAATACAAAGCATTTTTTTTAACCATTTGAGAGTAAGTTGCAATGTGATGCCCTTGATCTTCATATACTGTAACATATTTCTTAAAAATAAGTACATTTTCCTACACAATTCCAGTATAGTTATAAAACCAGGAAATAAACATTGATGTAGTACTACCATCCAATGTAAGACCTTATTCAAATTTTGCCATTTGTCCCCCTGATTTCCTAATGGAGAGAAGGATTCCACTTAGAATCATGGATTCTATTCTTTTGTCATGGCTCTTCAATTTTTAATAGTTCCTCAATTTTTCCTTGCCATTCACAACCTTTTTGAAGATTATAGACCGGTTTTTTAAAATGTGTGAATATGGGTTGTCCGATGCTCAGCCATGATTGGATTCCATGTATGCATCTGTGGCAGGAATAGCACAGAAGTGGTGCTGTGTTCTCACTGCACCTCAAGTGGCACATCTGATCTGTTTACTGATTGATATGATCACCTTGATGACTTGTTTAAATTGGTATCTGTAAGGCTCTCTACAGCAAATTTGCTTTTTTTTAAAATGTAATCAGTAAGGATTTTGTGGGGTTGTCCTTTGAAACTATACAAATATCCTGTTTTTCATCTAACTTTCTTTACAGCAGCATGGACCCATGATTTCCTGTTTGAGTTAATGGGCTATATAGTCAGGTAGCATCATTGTTTATTTTGATGCTCAGTGTTATTTCTATATCTAATCTGTGTGTATTAACCAACCATGTTCATACTGATACCTCCATTTCCAATTTAATATGTTGAATTTGTTTATACATATTTGTATCTTTCTTCTTTGAAAGCGATAAATCCCATTATCCATAATATATTTTGGATATACTTCCCATTGTCTATAATATATTATAGCTATATTACATTGGTTATATATGTAACCAATATGTAACCAATTGGTTACATATGTCCCAGTGTTTCTGCTGTCCCTCCGTCATGTGGGCACCTTCTGCGCTCCACTTGGGCTCAGACATCCTGCACCAAATTGCCTTTCTATGGGGACATCCTTCGTGTTCTGCTCTGGCCCACTGTAGAGCTCCCCCTTCCTGCATTTAGTCTCGCCCTGCAAGCTGCTAGAATGTTCTTTGTAGAGCAATCTGATCATGTCATTACTTTGTTTGTAATCCATTATTGCCTTGCCCTTAAAAAAACAAACTCTTTGGTTGTGTTGCTGCCTGAGAACTGGAGAAGGTCCTTGATTCGGGGCTGCAGCTCTTCAGCCGCCTGACAATGTCACCTCATTTAGTAGAACAGCCACTGCCCCTGCACAACAACAACTGTGAGAGAGGTGAACAGTCTCTACCACTGCCTGCTGGCCTCAACAGTTCCTGGGTGGAGCTCCCCGTGAACAGCAGCAATGGCAACGATAATGGCAATGGGAAGAATGGGGGGCTGGAGCACGTACCTTCCCATACTCCATCCATAGCGGGGACATGGAGAAGATTCTTTTGGATGCACAGCATGAATTCAGACAGAGCAGTTCAAGAAGCAGTTCTCACTGCAACAGCCCTTCCACAAGATGGGCAGGTCATGTTTGATATGGAAATGCACACCAGCAAGGACCATAGCTCTCAGTCAGAAGAAGTTGCAGAAGGAGAGAAAGAAGTGGATGCTCTGAAGAAAAGCATAGTCTGGGTGTCTGACTGATCCAGTAGACCTGAAAACATTCTACCCAAGGAGTTCCACTTCAGGCACCCTAAACATTCCATTTCCTTAAGCATGAGTTAAAGTGGGGCCATGAAGAAAGGGGGGATCTTCTCTGCAGAGTTTCTTAAGGTATTCATTCCATCTCTCTTCCTCTTCCATGTTTTGGCTTTGGGGCTCAGCATCTACATTGGAAAATGACTGAGCACACCTTCTGCCAGCACCTACCAAGGGAAGAGAGGAGCCCTCAAGCCAGTGTGTGACTTGTAATGTGGTGTCTTCTCACAGTAATTCATTTGAACTTGAGACCATTGTAAGCATGACCCAACCTCCACCCTCTTTTAACATATCCAAGTTCCAGTAATTCTCAAATCCAGTATTTTATTCCAACTTTGTTGAGGCATTTTACTAAGCTCATTCCCTTTTTGGCCTGTAAAACACTTTAGAATTTTCTAATAAGAGTTTACTCTTGTTTAGAAATTCGCAACGGCTTCTTTTCTGCAGATGCCACCAGCGGATTGTAATTCTGTCAAGAATGCCATTGTCTCCTCTTAGTACCACCAGACCTGGAACTGCATCCTTCATGGTATAAATCTTACTCTTGCAAGATAACTCCCACCTGTCTCTTCAAACTAGATCAGGTTGCAAATGATATGAAAGCTTTGGTGTTTTGTTTTTCAAGACAAAGACAAGCTTCACTAAACTTATGAAAAAAGAAAACAAAAACAAATAAAACAGACAAAATAAGACACAAGGAAAAAAAATATCCTGGGCACTAAAGTTATTAAAAAAACAAAAAAAACAAAAAAACAACTCCTTGGCTGAAATGGATCGAAGTTGTTTATGGTCAGGCCCTTAAACTTGTCCCGGAACTTTCCTGTGGGCCAGTGGTCCAGTGGCTAAGACTCCACAGTCCCAATGCAGGGAGCCCAGGTTCCATCCCTGGTCAGGGAACTAGATCTCACATGCCACAACTAAAGATCCCACATGCTACAACTAAAACCCGGTGCAGCCAAATATTTATATATAGACTCATTCAGCTTCATCTGTCACCCCTCCTCACTAGTATCCGTTGTTTCAGCCTTTCTGAACCCTGCCCTGGGTGTGCCATATGCCTCTGTACCCCCATATCTTTCCACGTGCTCTTCTTTCTTCCTTTCACTTCCTTATACTTTCTATTCCTTCAGAGCACTGTGATTCCTTCCAACTAAAAGCATTATCTCCTTGATGTCATTTAGTCACTAAGTTGTGTCTGACTCTTTTGCAACTGTAGTCAGCCAGGCTCCCCTGTCTGTGGGATATCCCAGGTAAGAATACTGGAGTGGGTGGCAGTTTCCTTTTCCAGAGGATCTTCCCGACACAGGGATCGAACCCCCGTCTCCTGCTTGACAGGGGGATTCTTTACCACTGAGCCACCCGGGAAGCTCAACGTTATCTCCTTAAAAAGC
>NW_011494717.1:9863239-9867931 GCF_000754665.1 Bison bison bison
CATGTGACAGTCAGTTTTGCCCTTTCTTTAACTCCTTTCCTTTTTTCTACCAGAAGTTCACACCTGCATTATAATATACCTTTATTCTAACAGTTTTAATCAAATGGTCGGTTATTATTTTTTTATTGTTTATTTAGTTTTCCTACTTGTCTCTGAAGATTTTGAGGGCATGTGTTCCTAGCACCTTCTGGGTGGTGCCTAACACATAGTAGGGCATTAATAACATGTTTATAGGGATGAATGAATGAATGAGTCCTGAGGTCAGCACCAAAGATATAATCAGTATAGAAGGAGAATGTGGCGGATTCATTTCGATATTTGGCAAAACTAATACAATATTGTAAAGTTTAAAAATAAAATAAAATTAAAAAAAAAAAAAGAAGGAGAATGGAACTAATTGAAGGCAGAAGAAAAGAAAAGAAAAGAAATCTGCAATATATTTTGCCCGTGGTGCATAGGCTATAGTAGGTCCAGTCATGGTTTATCTTGGGGAGAAGCCCAGTTTAGTTTGCTGAGGCATTGGGAAGGTGTTCTGTCTGCCCTTGTATTTTTTTTTAATAGTTTGATTATTTGTTTTTTTAACATAGTTCATGAAACCTGTTTTGGATTATTGTGCAGGTTTTCTTGTACACTTAACCAACATTTGATTCTGTAATTAACAGACCCAAGAGAGCCTGGAACTTAAAGGGTTCAACCTAATCTGCTTAATAACATTCTTTCATGCTTATTTGATATTAATATAAAGGTTTTTTTAGTAAGTTTAATCCACATTCCAATGTGAACCAGAAATGTTAAGCTGTTAATAGCTTCCCTGGAGAATTGCAACTTGCTTGGATGCTTCAGTACTTTGATCATCATTTATGCATCGTGAAATGTCACAATTTCTTTTCATAAGCACAAAACTGCAAATGTTCATCAATTGGTCTATCTTCAACCTGTTATTAGCTTAGAAATGAAGTATTCTTCACTAACCCAAGCCAGTGATAAAGTCTAACTCAATTTTTAGTTGATCTAAATCTAGTCATCAGCATTTCTATAATTAGTCAAGTTCTAAATAACAAAGCCACATACTCAATAGTTATGCTAAGTCCAACATTGAGTTTTTCATTTTGGGAACTTTTTAGTATAATATGTTCTTCATAAGAAAATTTCCACTCTTCATAACTTCCTCCTCTTTGGGGGTCTTACATTTTCTTTTTGATTCACACAGACCTCATTTAGTAAGTGGCACAGTTTTTGAAGCAGATTTGGATGTAGTAGATTGATGTAGTGAAAAGAAGCATTGAGGCAAGAATCAGCAGTCATGAGTTTTGGTTTCAGCCCTGTGACTAATCAGCTCTACACATCAGACAAATCACTTCCCTTATCTAAGTTTCTCCATCTATAAATCTACGAAGTGTGGGTGTTGGGATCAATGGCTACGAACTCTATTTTTAATATAATAGAAACCTTCTTACAAGTGAAATCTTTCTCCCGGTGCCCAGTATGCAAAACACAGTAGTAGTTGCTCTTAAGACACTTGTAGGTACACATGATCCCAAGTTTTCCTCAGAGCACGAGGTTACAACCCCTGGCCCAGATCTCTAAAGGTTTTTTTTTTTTTTTTTTTTAACATTCTCTGATTTTATTTACCCTTGACTCGAGTCCTTTCACCTTTGGCACGTTACCAGTATCATTGACCCAAAGGGGATAGTGTCCACAATACGAGCTCTCTTGATCTGGCCCCTTTCTCTGGCTCCTCCATAGCTTATGGATGTGGCCAGTTAGAAGAATTTTTGAGAAATATCTTATTGTACTTTTCAGCTTCTACCACAGTTCTTTCCTCCATTAAACTCTGAGTTTTTGGAATATGCCACAGAGACTTATTTTTAAATCCTAAACTTTGTCTACGATACCTTCCACAGCCCCGTGTGACATCACAGTTCCTCTGTGTTCTGTTTAATCACAGGATGAATATCTCAGTCCATTGCTTTTCAGTTCTCTCTTTATTTTTGAACCTGTTTTCTCTTCCTTAAATGTCATTTCTCTAAGTCAGTGCTTCTCAGACTTTAATGTTCTAGAGATCATCTAGTCCTTTGTTATAAGTGTCCCCAAGGTGAAGCTGATGCTGTTGGTCTGATTAGCGAGGCTCCACCCACATAGGCTTCAGCTGCTGGCTGTTCAGGAAGGTAATACCACACCTGCATTTGGGATCTGGAACTGGTTCTCTGTCTGTACGAGTTTTGAACTAGATAACCTGGAATACCAAAGTGGTAGAACTGTTTTCCTGGGAAAACACCAGGACTTGCTGTTTAGCATCTTCCAGGCTGGGAAAGTTAGAGCTCCTTTTCCTGCTTTTTACTACTTGTAAAAGTTTTGCATTTTTTCACTTAGGATGCTCATTACTCTCCTGCTTTATTTCCTTATAAAAGTCTAATGTCAGAAAAAGTCTGATGAATTCACTCTTAACACATAGAAGAACTGATGAGTTTTTCAGCCTTACCTTATAATGATTAATCATGTCTTATCTTACTGGATCTCTTATTTAAGAAGGAAGAAAAAAAAGTTTCTCATCTTCATGTTTTTACATATGAAGTTGGGAGATGGATTCTTGCCATTTTTTCCCTTATTGTTTCCATCAAAATGTCTTGTACATGGTAGGTAAATAATAAATGAGTACTGACTTAGTGATAGCACATGGTGTGTTATTTGGAAGTTGATTAGAAATGGCAAAAAGATTGCTTTTGCCTTTTTATCTTGTAGGGTTTGATCTCTCAGTCAAGTGTTAGAACTTGAATTTTCCTATTATTCTAGAGGATATCCTGAATCCAAGGATAATGGCTCATTCTGCCCAAAATTACACCTACTAATTTATATTGGAAGGTCAAATTAATAAGAAACATAGACCTCTGCTATTTCTGCAAGGGAAGTCTGCTTGTGGAACGCAGTTTTGGATCAGTAGTTTCCTGGCAAGCAAATGTAGTCATTTTTTTTCATACATATATTCATACATTTGTTCATCAAATATTTACTGGGTGCCTACTTTTGTGGTAGGCACCTATATAGTAGGCACTGGGAATACAACAGTGAATGCGACACTGCCCGTAAGGAACTCAGCCAGATACATGATAAGAGCACACATGTAAGTAACTTTAAAACACAGACAAAACAATCAGATGTTATCATATGAAGGGTGTAGCTAAACATCTGTAGGATCCCGGAGGAGAAACCATTACATCAGAGGGCAGGGCCAGGAAGTCTTGTGAGAGGACATGGCAGCTGAGTGTGACATCAGAGAGCAGATAGAATTGGGGGGTTTGGGGTTGAGGGATGCAGGGTTGGAAGAAGGCATTCAGAATTGAGTGGCAGGATGGTGTGTGGGCAGCTGCTGCAGTTAGGGTGTGTCAGTGACGTAGTGTGGAAATGAGGTTGGAAAGATACCTTGTAGAGGCTGGAATGCCAGGGGGCACTTTTGAGTCTGAGAGAAAGATGTAGTATTTACTTCTCAAAGCTCGTTTCCATTTTGAAATCATTCATCCAGCCAGTTCCAGAGGGATATGGCTCCAAGCCACTAGATTTTTTCAGAGCTCCTAGCTGCCCTTTAGTTTCTGAAGATAACATCAATATGCAAATTAGAAGATCTCATTATAATACTTTAAGGAGAGAGTGTCTAGTAGGTTCCATTTTCTGTGCTAGCACCTGTGGTTTTTGATTGTCGCCAATTAATGAGGGTGCGGTACCAGGTGGCTCAAATCACGTGGAAGTAACCAATTGCCTAGTTGCCATGGGCACCAAACAGTTTGTGCGAAGAGACTGGCTGGGTGGGTGGGTGCAACGGTGTTATGCGCTTCTAGGGTGCCTTTTCCTTCTGTCCTCACTCACAGAACCTCCCAGGAAGAATCTCTAAGCCCCATAACTCAAAGCCACCTACAAGGAGAGGAAAGGGTGGAGCTTTAACAGTAGGAAGAATAGCATGGCAATGGATATGATCTCAGACCCGGAGTCAGGGAGGAAGGAATAAGAGAAATGAAACAGCGTTTAACGAGCCCCTTCTTCATGCCTGGTTCTGTGCTCAGCTACTTTCATACACTTTTGCCAATGCCATAAGAACCTGTTGCTAAAAAAAAAAAAAAAAAAAGAACCTGTTGCTTCCTGTGATGCCCACATTTAGCACGTCTTACTGAAAAAAATACAAAAACATGCAAACTCTTACAGTTTTTATTTATATTTCTGTAGGAGGAGGCAATGGCACCCCACTCCAGTACTTTTGCCTGGAGAATCCCATGGATGGAGGAGCCTGGTAGGCTGCAGTCCATGGGGTTGCTAAGAGTCGGACACGACTGAGTGACTTCACTTTCACTTTTCACTTTCATGCATTGGAGAAGGAAATGGCAACCCACTCCAGTGTTCTTGCCTGGAGAATCCCAGGGACAGGGGAGCCTGGTGGGCTGCCGTCTATGGGGTCGCACAGAGTTGGACACGACTGAAGCAACTTAGCAGCAGCAGACAGCATATTCAAAAGCAGAGACATTACTTTGTCAACAAAGGTCTGTCTAGTCAAGGCTATGGTTTTTCCAGTGGTCATGTATAGATATGAGAGTTGGACTATAAAGAAAGCTGAGCGCCGAAGAATTGATGCTTTTGAACTGTGGTGTTGGAGAAGACTCTGGAGAGTCCCTTGGAGTGCAAGGAGATCCAACCAGTCCATCCTAA
>NW_011494717.1:9868121-9868852 GCF_000754665.1 Bison bison bison
TAAAACTCAGAGAGCCAAACCTTTAGAGAAATAACAAACTTCTCAATACAAAAGTGAAAAATCACTGTGAGCTGGATTCATTTGTCCATTTAACAAGTGGGTTTTGACCATCTCTATCTTGTACTCATTGTTCTAACTATAGGAGGCCCTGAGGTCAGTTTAACAAATTCCCTGATATTGGTCAGTAATTTAAAAACGTAACTTTAGGGCCTGATTTTCATTCTTTTCATAGTCATATTTTGGACCAGAGCCCAAATAATGGATTTCTGGCTTTTATAATAGATGATGAAATCTGTAATTGCACTTGTAGTTTATAGTAAACAATCTGATGAGAAAAAAAGTGGATATTTTTATTATCCTTATTTTAATAGATGAGGAAACACTTTTTAAAATTTATTTATTTATTTATTTTTGACTGTGCTGGGTCTTTGTTTCTGTGAGGGCTTTCTTTAGTTCTGTGAGCGGAGGCTACTCTCTCCTTTCTATAAGCAGGCTTCTCACTGCGGTGACTTCTCCTGTTGTGGAGTAGTAGCTCTAGGTGTGTGGGCTTTAGGAATTGAAGTTCCTGTGATCTTAGAACAGTCTCAGTAGTTGTAGCGCATGGGTTTAGTTGCTCCAAGGCATAGGCTGCTACTGCTAAGCTGCTTCAGTCGTGTCCGACTCTGTGCGACCCCATAGACGGCAGCCCACCAGGCTCCCCCATCCCTGGGATTCTCCAGGCAAGAACACTG
>NW_011494717.1:9868952-9869457 GCF_000754665.1 Bison bison bison
TTGGAAGGACTGATGTTGAAGCTGAAACTCCAATACTTTGGCCACCTGATGGGAAGAGCTGACTCATTTGACAAGACCCTGATGCTGGGAAAGATTGAGGGCAAGAGGAGAAGGGGACAACAGAGGATGAGGTGGTTGGATGGCATCACTGACTCATGGGTTTGGGTGGACTCCCCAGGAGTTGGTGATGGACAGGGAGGCCTGGCCTGCTGCAATTCATGGGGTCGCAAAGAGTCGGACACGACTGAGCGACTGAACTGAACTGGAGTGTCTAGAACAGTCCCTGTCCTAAAAGGTTATCAAAGATATTTGTAAAATTAATGAATTCAGCTTTTTTTCTTTAAAAGGGGGCATAGACTGTTAAATGGTCAAAACATCATTCCACAGTCTTGATTGTTAAGGGCTGTACCAGCCTAGACTGTGTGGCCTTCAGTGAGGAAAGACCTTTCCTTTTCCCGTAATGTGTGTTTTGAATACCCATGGTTTGCAGAGGGCTATGACGGCT
>NW_011494717.1:9869557-9873301 GCF_000754665.1 Bison bison bison
TGTCCGACTCTTAGCGACCCCATGGACTGCAGCCCACCAGGATCCTCCGTCCATGGGATTTTCCAGGCAAGAGTACTGGAGTGCCATTGCCTTCTCCGGACTGAAGCGACTTAGCAGCAGCTAAAACATCACCATTTTTGTGCCAGTTGTTAAGTTGTGTGATAAACTTGCAAAGCAGTGTATGTGTTCAAATAGTGAGCCGCTATGGTTTGACATCCATTAGCATTGGCACCCCTGATCCATTTTCCTTCATTGGGTGAGGTTAGGGAGGCTACAGAACAGTGAGGGCAGGCTGTTCCATCCAAGGCTTGGGGTGGGTTACTCTGCCGTTTCAGATCTTCCCGGATGAGAAGCAGTAAGTGCAGGGAAATAGCCTAGTTGCAGCCGTAGCCTGGTGCTGAGGCAGATTGCTCCAGTAAAGCTTTCTTCTGGCACGTGCAGAGGCATGCCGCACCTCTCAGTCCTAAAAGCCCTTTCCAGGTTCTGATTAGAGCCTGGCATTTAATAGTATGCATCAAGTATTTAGATAACTCAAGGATGAAAGTCTCTTTTTAGCACTTAATTCTATAAATTTCCATTTGCCATGGTTATCATCTGTATGAGTCAGTTTAATCATTTACTAGAGAAAATGTTGATTGTACATGAAGGAAAACTACCTCCAACCAGCTGAAGCACGTAGGCAATTTATTGGCTTTCTGAAGTCAGAAAAAGGTTGAAGGCAAACAACAGGAGGAGCAGGACACAGCTGGACCAAGCACATGGGTGTGCGTGCTGCCAGGACTCTCTTTTCTGTCAGCTCTCCTTCTCTTGATTGTCATTGCTACTGTTCAGTCACTAAGTCCATGTCCGACCCATGGACTGCAGCATGCCAAGCCTCCCTGTCCCTCACTATCTCCCAGAGTTTGCCCAAGTTCATGTCCGTTGAGTTGGTGATGCCATCCAACTATCTCATCCTCTGCTGCCCTCTTCTCCTTTTGCCTTCTCTAGGGTGTGGGCTTTGTTCTCTCACGATAGCCTGGCCTCTTTTGCGGATGGGAAACATAGCTACTGACAGTTTCTTTTGCCTCTGCAAAAGAACTAGGTCACTCTTCTAGGGACCCCTCAGCTCTTCACAGGGGGTTGGAACTGGTATCTCTGCCAGGTACTGTAAGGATTGGGGTCTAGGAGTGGGGACTGGAAGAGAAAAGGGCTTCCCAGGAGAAGAGAAGGTGTCAGCCAAGTAGTATCACAGATGTCCACTATATCAGCTTTCATTTCAAATCTGTGTTTTCTGTCCTTTACAAAGAGCCATATGAACTCCTATGTAAAAGCTTTATCTACCTTTTTGTTAAGTTTTGGAGACATACTGAGGATGTGGTAAATGGTGTTCATATTTGTTCCATGTGTGCTTAAAGAAAACTCACTATTGTTTTAACTTGTTTTCTTGGGCTCCTGGAGAACAGTCTGGCACAAGGTTTCTATCAGTAGGTGTGCGTAAAATCACAACTCAGGTGTCTGAGGATGTGGTTTGGTATAATTTGTAAAACAGTTGCAGAAACTGATGCTTATATAAATAAGCTTAACTTCTTATCAACTCATTAAGAATACATTTTTACAGTAATAGAGGAAATCCCACACTCCAGGTTCTTTCTCTAAAAATGTTGGTGAGGAGAGAAGGTAGTGGAAGCCAGGGAATATTCTGTGCTTCTAATGAGGACCTTGGCTGTATTGCAACTCCCCACCCGCCCTCCTATCCCCCCAGCCTCCAGCTTTCTAGAGAAAAGGCTCCATTTCACACACCATTTAGTCAGAAGGTTGGTGTTCTCAAGACTATGTCTGTTAGGTATAATAACTGTTGAGACAGTAGTTGACTAGTGAAATCTTCATTATGATTGTTTTGAAAGAACCAGGAATTCTTTTTCCCCAAAGTTATTTGTACAACATGTGTTTCAATTTAGTTTTATAAACAGAAGCTATAACCAACATATTAGGGGTGAGTACAGCTTCACAAGCAGATTCCTGCATAAATGAGGGCAGTAAAATGGTTTCTGTTTATGAAAATAATAAGCAAGATATAAATTAGAAAAACGCTAGACCTATACTATATCATGACGTCTCATAGGAATGAACTCAAGATATCACTTTTAGGAAACACGGTGGTGACAGCAGCTCCATCCTGGTGTTTGGGACTCCCCCTCTTAGAGCTGCTGTTTCAAGAATATGGCAGTTATCCTTTCCCAACCTGATGATCAGCTCTTCTTATTTCCACAGAGTGTAGTTAGTTAATCATGTGCTGTGCTGTGCTGTGCTTAGTCACTCAGTCGTGTCCGACTCTTTGTGACGCCATGGACTATAGCTGGTCAGACTCCTCTGTTCACAGGGATTCTCCAGGCAAGAATACTGGAGGGAGTTGCCATGCCCTCCTCCAGGGGATCTTCCCAACTCAGGAATCGAACCCAGGTCTCCCACATTGCAGGCAGATTCTTTACTATCTGAGCCACCAGGGAAGCCCTAGTTAATCATAGAATGTGCCTAATCGTACATACAATTGAAGGAAGGTTGATATTATGCCTTAGAACTCCACAGCCTTCATCAGTGTTCTCAGAGAAGCCATCCTTCTTCCTTCAATGAGTCTGTGTAAAGATGTCAAATGAATACATTTTGTTTGGCATGGTGATCTTTATAGCTTTTAGTCTTTGTACTCTTAGAATTTTAAATTTCTTGCTCCACAGTTTCTAAAAGTAAACATTAAAACACATAAAGCATATACTCTTTTCAATTTGCTTTGAATACGTATTGATGCAGTCAGGATAGTCTTCTTGGGATAAAAAGGGAATAGGGAGTGGTGCCTTAAGTTTCTCATGGTTGTTTGAAGCACACAGGATTTAGACATTAAATGGAGAACAAGTACATGTACAGCACATCTCTGCTACCTTTTCTGCATGTGAGTTTCCACAGTTTTTACATTTTTCTCTGAGCACTGATACTCTCTTCTTTGTGCCCAACAGCATGTCAGTGGGTATAGCATTGTGGCTAGGAGTCTGGGTTCTGAGTCAACATACATGACTTCAAAATGCATTTTCACCATTTAATCACTTTCAGCCTCAGTTTCTCCATCTGCAAATGTGTAATAACAGTACCTACCTTATAAGGTTGTCATGGTGATTATATGAGAGAATGTATATAAAACACTAAGCAAAGTGACTATTGAGTAAACCCTTAATAAATGTCACCTGTGGTTGTTAGACTTAATAGGAAGTAGATCTCTACCCTGCCCTCAAGAAATTCACAGTCTATTTGAAATATAAACTCTACACTGCTTAAATAGCATGAGGAATTCATAAGGCAACATGTAAAAACTACCAAGAGTAGACATAGATCACAGTGCAGTTGAAAGGAATCTTAATGAAGCGAGTGAATTTACAGAGTTAAATTAAAATCACACCACTTAAGAAAAGGAGAGAAAGAGCATTTTTAAATTATACTTTATTTTTTGATTGAAATATAGTTGAGATACAATATTATGTTAGCATCAGGTGTACTACGTAGTGATTTGACATCTGCATACATTAAGAAATGATAACCATGATCAGGCTAGTAACCAACTGTCCCCACACTAAGTTATTGCAATATTATTGACCATATTCCTTATTCTATATATTATATCCCTATGACTGACTTATTTTATAACTGGAGTTTTGTACCTCTTAATCCTCTTCACCTATTCTGCCCTTCTCAACAATCACAAGAGAAAGAACTCTTTTT
>NW_011494717.1:9873507-9874511 GCF_000754665.1 Bison bison bison
TTTTTTTTTTTTTTCTTTTTGGCTGCATGGCATGGCATGTGGGATCTTAGTTCCTCAACCAGAGATTGAACCTGTGCCCTCTGCATTGGAAGTGTGGAGTCTTAACCACTGGACCAGGGAAGTCCTGAGAAAATGTTTTTTTATAAGGGGAATGGCAACTGCAAAAGTGTTAGTCAGGGAAACACATGAGAAGTAGCCCAGTTTCTCTGGACTAAGCAAAGAGAATCGTTTTATTCTCATCTTCATTTGGTGAAACCAGATCCAAAGTATCTCTCTTAAATGCTGTCTTCACACGATATATCAATATATTGAAGTGAGTGTTAGCCAAGAACTCAGTATGTGGTGAGATAAGCTGTAACTAGGCTTTCAGAATCCCGACCCCAGTGCTGCAAGCCCTGCTGCATGGAACAGAGGGGCCCAGGGTCGGGAGCCAACTAGCAGGCCAAAGGGCCCAGTGTGATGCCCATTGATTCCTTACTCTTGTATCCATTTTGCTTTCTGACTGAACTGCCTTTCCTTGCACTTATATATTTCCCAGCACTTTGAGGAAGAGAAAATGACCTGATTTCCAAAACGAGTAGTGTCATTATTGGACAGAGACTTCTTAGCAGTGAGACCAAGATCTTCCCTTAGATACATCGTTTTTCTTATTCTTCCATATTTCTTTTGCTGTTGTTCAGTCGCTCAGTCATGTCTGACTCTTTGCAACTCCATGGACTGCAGCACGCCAGGCTTCCCTGTCCTTCACCATCTCCTGGAGCTTGCTCAAACTCATGTCGATTGAGTCAGTGATGCCATCCAACCATCTCGTCCTCTGTCATCCCCTTCTCCTCCTGCCTTCAGTCTTTCCCAGCATCAGGGTCTTTTCCAGTGAGTCAGCTCTGTGCATCAGGTGACCAAAGTATTGGAGCTTCAGCCTCAGCATCAGTCCTTCCAATGAATATTCAGGATTGATTTCCTTTAGGATTGATTGGTTTGATCTCCTTGCAGTCCAAGGGACTCTG
>NW_011494717.1:9874611-9896170 GCF_000754665.1 Bison bison bison
GTCCTTCCAATGAATATTCAGGATTGATTTCCTTTAGGATTGATTGGTTTGATCTCCTTGCAGTCCAAGGGACTCTGAATAGTCTTCTCCAACACTACATTTCAAAAGCGTCAATTCTTCAGCTCTCAGTCTTCTTTATGGTCCAAACTGTCACATCCATACATGACTACTGGAAAAACCATAGATTTAACCATATGGACCTTTGTTGGTAATGTCTCTGCTTTTTTAATACGCTGTCTAGGTTTGTCATAGCTCTTCTTCCAAGGAGCAAATGTCTTTTAATTTCATGACTACAGTCACCATCTGCAGTGATTTTGGAGCCCAGGAAAATAAAGTCTGTCACTGTTTCCATTGTTTCCCCATCTATTTGCCATGAAGTGATGGGACCAGATGCCATGATCTTAGTTTTTTGAATGTTGAGTTTTAAGCCAGCTTTTTCACTCTCCTCTTTCACCTTCAAGAGGCTTTTTAGTTGCTCTTTGCTTTCTGCCATAAGGGTAGTGTCATCAGCATATCTGAGGTTATTGTTTTTCTCCTGGCAATCTTGATTCCAGCTTGTGTTTCATCCAGCCCAGCATTTTGCATGATGTACTCTGCATATGAGTTAAATAAGCAGGGTGACAGTATTTCTTTTGCTTAATGTCTTCTTTTGACTGCATTGCATCTTAGTTGTGGCAGACGGTATCTTCCTTCCATCGTGCAGGATCTTCGTTGTTCTGCACCAACTCTCTAGTTGAGGTGCATAGACTCTCTAGTTGCGACCCTCGGACTCAGTTGCCCTGGAGCATGTGGGATCTTAGTTCCCTCACCAGGGATCGAATCTGTACCCACTTCATTGCAAGATGGAGTCTTAACCCTTGGACCACTGGGGAAGCTCCTTGTTGTCATGTCTTAATGCTGGTAGAATCCAATTCAGATTTTAACTGGGGCTGCTTATACTGATATATAACAGTGAATCTAGAGGACATGTTATTGTAAATCTCCTGTCTCAAGTAATGAGAGGCCACTGCTGAGTCTCCATAAGCTGTCTTGACCACTCTTGAAACTTCTGTTCCCTCCTTTATCTTTATATATCTTTATCCCTTTCTCCAGCTTTAATTTTCCTCCATAGTATTTGTAACATACTATATGTTTTACTTACTTTGTTCCATGCGTGTTAAATGAATGGTAGCATTGTGAGTGTCTCATTCTCTTACTTGAAAAAACTTGACTTGGAAAAACCTAAATTTATGTAATCTGATGACAAATCTATACTGTCAAAATTCTGGGGCCTCTAGAGTACAAACCTCATTTAGTATATTTTAAAATAAGGTTCTGTTTTGGAAAATTTTAATTTGCTTATATCTTTTAAAAAACTCATACCTTTTGTATAATGAGGTGCTTACTCAGACGTAGTTTTTAGTCACCCTAGGAATCATGATTAATCCTGGGTCTTATTTAATATAATTTTAAATACAACTCAAAGTAGTTCTTACTCTGTTTTTGACAGATGGGATAATAGCTTCTTTATAGTCTTTATGTCCACAAACTGGTTTTACTAGTAATGGTTATAGTTTTGTTGTAAAACTTTTAGAAGTGAGAAATGCAGTTGTTTTTTTTTTTTTACAGTCTTCCTGTGTGACATGTGGTTTGTAATATATATATTGTCCAGCTAATATTTTCTGTCAGCAACTAGTTAATTGATGGTTTGATCCTACATACAGGATCAACATATAGGGGCTTGTTTAATGCCTGCTTTCCTCATTTGGAAAATTAGCATATCAAAAAAGTATAGCATAATGATAAATTGTACTTGTGTCTACTTTCATTTCCAAGGCTAATTATTGTCTTTTTTATACCCTTTTGATATTGCAGTGAGCCCCAATGAGAAAAGGTGTATAAATAAACCATTATAACCTAAGCAGAGTGTTAACTTTTATTGGTCAGTATATCCTTCGTTTATGTATGGTTCAGATTTGAGTTTTCTTTGATAAAATCTGAACTAGTTGTAGATTTAAGGCACAGAAGAGATAAATATTGAGAATCTTTGTAACAGAAAGCATTTTCTGTTTAACTCCATCATTTACTTACTCTTACAGTCATTCCTGTGCTAATTCAGTTTTTTTCAACCAATTTGCTATATATTTACTATGTTCCAGACACTGGGGATACAAAAATGAACAGGAAAAACTCCCAGCCTGCAAGGAACTCACCATCTAGTGACTATTCACTGCAAGCCACAGGAAGCCCTTTCTGCTATAACCAAGTGCCATGCCAAATCCACTGATAATTCTCAGCAAAATATCACAGCCATGATTGCCTCGCCATATGCATATCAGTGCCTGACGTGCTTTTGTAAAGGTGTGAGGCAGTATTTTTGTTTCAGCTTTAGCAGATTCGGCATTGCCCCCCACCCCATTTTAGTCTGCTGCAGTTTCAAATGGCGCAGATAGGATGCCCTGAAAATGTATACTTGTACATTTTAAAATTTCCCCTGCTACACTGTTGCCACCCCCTGTTTTCCAAATGCTGCCATTAGTGGTTACAATAATCATCTGTAATGTTAGCTTCTAAGAACCATGGGACAAGAGCTTCTTTTATAATTTCCCAGATGGGAAGGAACACATGTACAAGCCTGTTAGAGCTGCAGAAACTGGAAGCAGCACTGTGTAGATTTGTATTTTTGGAACTCTTTGCGCTTATTTAAGCTCTCAAAGTCAAACTTACGTATCCATTAGAAATCAAATACCAGCTCGGGGGAAACTCATGTGCCACACCGAGGGGAATAAATCATATTAAAGAAGTTCGTAAAAGGAACTCCTAGAAACAGCTATTTTCATACTCAGACTAATGTTTCATGTACTTTTTGCAGGATGCCAGATAATAAATGTTGATTATGTAAACAAGGGTCATCCTGGTTGTTTGGAGGACTGTCTCTGAGCATTTCTGTTCTTTGCTTAAATAGTAGTGAAATGCAAAGTTCAAAAGCAGGAAAGGGAAATAATTATAAGTTATTCATAGGCATATGAAATGAAGCTGCTAATTAAAAGGATTTTTAGTGGCCCCCATTTTTTTCAGTTTTTTTTTTTTTTTTAATTTTAACAGAGTTCTGTGACTTGTAGTCAGAGACCTTTAACAAGGAAACTCAGTTGTTGGGCAAAGGTATCTGAAAGTCAGTTCAATGTTAATTCTTTTTTTATTGTCTCTCTGAAGGTGACTACCCTAACTCCAAAGGGAACTACTTTAGCACTTAGATTATAAAATGAATTTGTCTCTCTGAATGTGAATTTTTTCAAGCTCAGCTTCACCCTTAATTTTAGATATTTTATGAGTTTTAGAATCATATAATTACATAGTTTCTATTTGCTGAGGCTATAAGTATTTTTAAAATTTTCCATCCTTACTTTATAGAAAGGAACATACAAAGTTGGATTCTTTCTCATCTATAAAAGAGTAAAAAGTGATAGATAAACTCAGACTCCCAATCTTGGCTTTCCTTTTAAAACCACTAGTTCTGGGGACTTTGGTTTACTGGGGAGGGGAGGTAGAGGAGAGGACAGGAGCCAGGAACCAGTACTTAGTTACCAGACATCACTGGTGACAGCAACTTTTATAAAATCACTAGGTGTGGAGGAAGAAGGTTAGGAATTAACATTAAATTGTTTATTGATTTATCCATTCAGCAGACACTGAGTGGCTTCTGTGTTCCAGGCACTGCGCTACTTGTTCCTTGTACACACTTCCTCTGTCAGCCCACCTAAGGATATGGTCCAGATATACTTGCATTGCAAATCTGCGTGTAAAAATAAAAGTGTAACAGTGTTAGATGAACAACTAAGAAAACGGTTAAACAACCTCTGAGTTATTAGCCAGATTTAACCCCATAGAATTCTCAATTTTCTTCTGATGTCAGAAGAGCCCCCAAAGTCCGAAGCCAAAAAGAGAAAATATTTATAATACATGGGATAGACAAGGGTTAGTAAATCTAATAAACAATAACAAAAACAACAAAAAAGCCCAAAAACCTTTAAGCAAAATGGGCAAAAGATTTGATAGGAAAGTTTATAGGAGAAATGTAAATAATCTATAAACAAGTGGGAAAAAATGGCCCAGCTTCATTCATTGAATATAAATTGAGGTACAGTTTTCCAGCTATCAGATTGCCAGTGTCAAATGAAAGAGAAACAGCCAGTATCATCTAGTTACTCAAGATGAACGGAAAGGGGCTCTTTCTCATATTGATGCAAATTCATGGGTCCAAATGTGAATTTTAGAAAAACAATCTATTAAAATGTAAAATGTTTATAGCCTTTGACCCAGCAAGCTGAGTTTTAATTATCTCCTAAGAAATAGAAGTCCCACTACTAAAGGGTATTTATCCAAAGATACTTACTGCAGCAATATCAAGTGGCTAAGAACTACAGGCAACCTGAATGTCTGTTGCTAGGGAAATGGTTAAATACAAAATAAATCCATGACGTGAAATATTATGTGACTATTTAGAAAGCCAGTGGTAGAGTCCTGTGTATAATAGGACTCTTATTAGGGAAAACAGAACACACAGTTAAAGAGTTATTTATATGCAAGTGTGTGTATGTTTTTATGATCATAGAAAAAGCTGTTTAAGGCCACATACACGGTTACTGTTGGTTACCTTGAAAAGCAAGGATGGAAATGCCTTTTTAAAACAACAACAACACAAAAAAAAAACTTCTGTATCATTTGAATTGTTACAACAAGCCTGAATTTTGTAATGTAAAATGAAAAAACAATTGCAAAGTTAAAAAAGAGAGGAAGAAAAGAAAGGAGGAAGTGGCCAAAGAGACAAGAGAAGACCCGGAACATATAGTTTCTTAGAAGCAAGAAGGCATATTTTCAGAGGAGAGAGAATTCCATGTCAAATACTGTTTAGAGATTGAGTAAGATGGGGACCGAGAGGCATTTGTTGTCTTTAGTGACTGTCCTGGTAGGAAGTAGGGTCAGAAGGCTACTAGAGTGGGCTAAGGGGAGGTTAAGAAGAGGGGAGGGAGTGAGACAGGGAGTGTGGAGCAGTCTTTCAGCAGCAGTCTATGCAGTGGAGGAGGAGAGATGTCAGAACGCAGGGAACTAAGCAGAGACCAGCATGATTTCTTTTCTTTCTTTTAAAAATTTTTGTATTTAAGATGGGAGAGACTTTCAGTCCTTGTCCCTGTGTATACTTGCCACAGTGGTGCATCCTGTAGACACAGTAGAAGGCAGAGCAAGGAGATCAAAGATGCTTGAGGTAAGCAGGTGAGTGTGAGGACCAGCTTCCGAAGATGCAGGAGAAGCTGGGCTGAGGCCTGTTTAGACCAAAGGAAGGACATGATGTCTGAGATTCCCAAGTATCACAGGCAGTAATTCTTAAAGTCTGGGTTGGGACCCTCCTAGGATGTCTGCTGAGAACTTGTGATCTGATTTAGAAATGTGGGTTGGCTCTTAGCAGTGCCTTAGTGTGAAAAATGTGCAATTCTATTAAGTTTCTTAAAAACTTGTATTTGATTTGGAGCCATTTGTGTGTGTGTGTGAGTCACTCAGTCATGTCCGACTTTTTGCAACCCAGTGGACTCTAGTCCACCATTCTCCATCCATGGGATTCTCCAGGCAAGAATACTGGAGTGGGTTGCCTTTCCCTTCTTCAGGGGATCTTCCTGATTGAACCCGGTCTCCCACATTGAAGGTGGATTCTTCACTGCCTGAGCCAACAGGGAAGCCTTTGTAGCCACTTACCAACCAGAAATAAATTGTTAAGGGTTATTAAAATTTTCTATTCTCAAATTTAAATCACCATGCTATGAGAATTTATTCTAATTTGGTATTTGCTTCAGAAGTCTGCCAAATAGTCAGTGCTTGGCAGTGCTTGTAAAGTACATTCATGTAGTGGTAAGTCCCACAGTTTTAATTCAGAACAATTTAGTATATCACCAGTTTGGCTTCAGTTGATTATGACATTCGATTGTTGCTATTCTTATTTTTTAATTATAAATTACAGTAAGTTTAGCTTTATCATTATCAGTTCAACCTCTCAATGTTTCTTTGTTTTTGTCTTATAATATTCTTATAGTTCAGTTCAGTTCAGTTGCTCAGTTGTGTCCAACTCTTTGCGACCCCATGAATTGCAGCACGCCAGGCCTCCCTGTCCACCAACTCCCGGAGTCAAAGTCATGTCCATCGAGTGGGTGATGCCATCCAGCCATCTCATCCTCTGTTGTCCCCTTCTCCTCCTGCCCCCAATCCCTCCCAGCATCAGAGTCTTTTCCAATGTGTCAACTCTTTGCATCAGGTGGCCTAAGTATTGGAGTTTCAGCTTTAGCATCATTTCTTCCAAAGAACACCCAGGACTGATCTCCTTTAGAATGCACTGGTTGGATCTCCTTGCAGTCCAAGGGACTCTCAAGAGTCTTCTCCAACATCACACTTCAAAAGCACCAATTCTTCAGTGCTCAGCTTTCTTCACAGTCCAACTCTCACATCCATACATTACCACTGGAAAAACCATAGCCTTGACTAGACGGACCTTTGTTGGCAGAGTAATGTCTCTGCTTTTCAATATGCTATCTAGGTTGGTCATAACTTTCCTTCCAAGGAGTAAGCATCATTTAATTTCATGGCTGCAGTCACCATCTGCAGTGATTTTGGAGCCCCAAAAAATAAAGTCTGACACTGTTTCCACTGTTTCCCCATCTATTTCCCATGAAGTGATGGGACGAGGTGCCATGATCTTCGTTATCTGAATGTTGAGCTTTAAGCCAACTTTTTCACTCTCCTCTTTCACTTTCATCAAGAGGTTTTTTAGTTCCTCTTCACTTTCTGCCATAAGGGTGGTGTCATCTGCATATCTGAGGTTATTGATATTTCTCCCGGCAATCTTGATTCCAGCTTGTGCTTCTTCCAGCCCAGCGTTTCTCATGATGTACTCTGCATAGAAGTTAAATAAGCAGGGTGACAATATACAGCCTTGACGTACTCCTTTTCCTGTTTGGAACCAGTCTGTTGTTCCATGTCCAGTTCTAACTGTTGCTTCCTGACCTGCATACAGGTTTCGCAAGAGGCAGGTCAGGTGGTCTGGTATTCCCATCTCTTTCAGAATTTTCCACAGTTTATTGTGATCCACACGGTCAAAGGCTTTGGCATAGTCAATAAAGCAGAAATAGATGTTTTTCTGGAACTCTCTTGCTTTTTCCATGATCCAGCAGATGTTGGCAATTTGATTTCTGGTTCCTCTGCCTTTTCTAAAACCAGATTGAACATCTGGAAGTTCACGGTTCACGTACTGCTAAAGCCTGGCTTGGAGAATTTTGAGCATTACTTTACTAGTGTGTGAGATGAGTGCAATCATGTGGTAGTTTGAGCATTCTTTGGCATTGCCTTTCTTTGGGATTGGAATGAAAACTGACCTTTTCCAGTCCTGTGGCCACTGCTGAGTTGTCCAAATTTGCTGGCATATTGAGCACAGCACTTTCACAGCATCATCATTCAGGATTTGAAATAACTCCACTGGAATTCCATCACCTCCACTAGCTTTGTTCGTAGTGATGCTTTCTAAGGCCCACTTGACTTCACATTCCAGGATGTCTGGCTCTAGGTGAGTGATCACACCATCATGATTATCTGGGTCGTGAAGATCTTTTTTGTATAGTTATTCTGTGTATTCTTGCCACCTCTTCTTACTATCTTCTGCTTCTGTTAGGCCCATACCATTTCTATCCTTTATTGAGCCCATCTTTGCATGAAATGTTCCCTTGGTATCTCTAATTTTCTTGAAGAGATCTCTAGTCTTTCCCATTCTATTGTTTTCCTCTCTTTCTTTGCATTGTATAACTAGACTTTTAAAATACATATGTCTTGTGGTTCACATATGAATCATCCATGATCATTTTGCTTAAGCAGATATGTATGTAACACCCTGCCATTTGCATGTACAGTGGTACACTTCATAGTAATATGTTTCTTGGCAATGTTTACTAAATAACTTACAGTATATTATCAAGATAGATATAATAAAATTCCTAGGGTATTTTAAGATTTTGTTGTTGTCTGGTGATATAAATCATGTTTATAATGCATCTTCTTCCTAGGAAAAGTAAATTTTAAGGCATTTGTATGTATTATATAAATTATAAGACATTATATATCTTGCTAGCTACTGTAACTTCACTACGTTTTCGTCTAATCCTTTATTAACACCAGATTCACTTTTCCCTTCTTGGAATGTGGAAACAACTGAAAGATTGGTGGGGATCTTTTTATTACTATGGTGGAGTTTGATCAGAATGTTTGAAAGCTGTCACTGTTAAAAAGTGACTAGATATGTGGCAAAGCATGTATGGAGTCTCGAAACTTGAATTCAGGTGACCCACACTTCTGGCCTTATTGCTGGCAGACAGTAAGCTGGTCACCAGAAAAATGTTACGAGAGCAAGTACTAATGCCATTGTGTTTTTCACTAACTGTTTAAGGATGTGAATGAAGACCCAGGAGAAGATGTGGCCCTCCTTTCTGTCAGTTTTGAGGACACTGAAGCCACTCAGGTGTACCCTAAGCTGTACTTGTCACCCCGAATTGAACAGTAAGTATCAGTGTCATAATTTTATGTAGCCTGATGATTCTTCTTGTTAATGAGACATGATTGCTACTTCTTTGGCCAGTCTTAAATTCTTAGAATGGTTTCTCTTTATTGACTTTTGTTTTCTTAAAATGAATTGTATTCAACGTTTAGATTCCAGATTAAATACCGACAGTATTTGCCATGGTGATCTTTGGATAAGACTTAGCTCTGCAATTTGTGATGTGAATACTGTGCCTGAGTCCAAAATTGTGACTCCTTATGAATATCCCTGAGTATGTGTGGT
The DNA here is from genome assembly GCF_000754665.1 of Bison bison bison. NCBI lineage: Eukaryota > Metazoa > Chordata > Mammalia > Artiodactyla > Bovidae > Bison > Bison bison. Next base: position 9,883,460 of record NW_011494717.1, read on the forward strand.
TGGGCTTCCCCTGATGGCTCAGTGGTAAAGAATCCGCCTGCCAAGTAGGGTTGGGAAGATCCCCCGGAGAAGGGAATGACAACCCACTCCAGTATTCTTGCCTGGAGAATCCCATGGACAGAGGAGTCTGGTGGGCTACAGTCCATAGGGTTGCAGAGACAGATACAACTGAAGTGACTTGGCATGCATGCACTGGCTAGTGGAGAGAGGGAACCATGCAGACATTGTCGGGGCGGATCTTTCAGCCAGGGGAGAGCATTCCAGACAGCAGGAGGGAGGCTGCTGGGGACTGGGAATCCCAACTCTGGGGCTGGTGCCACTCGTATGAGCTCCTGAAGCACTCCCCTGCATCCCTAGCAGAGTGCACCCTAATAGTTAATGCATGCAGGTTAACCCGTCTGTCTCCCCTCCATTCAGTGACTCTAAGGATTGTGCCCTGCTTGCCAGACTAATAGCTTAGCCCTATGTCCCCTGGCAGTCCATGGGGTTGCAAAGAGTTGGACACAACTGAGCAACCGAACTGAACTGATGTCCCCTAGGGCTTCCCTGGTGGCTCAGTTGGTAAAGAATCTGTCTGCGATGCAGGAGACCCGGGTTCGATCTCTGGGTCAGAAAGCTCCCCTGGAGAAGGGAATGGCAACCCACTCCAGTATTCTTGCTTGGAGAATCCCAAGGACAGAGGAGCCTGGCATGCTATAGTCCTTGGTTTCACAAAAGAGTCAGACGTAACTTAGCGACTAAACAACAACATGTGTGGTTACCTTAAAGAGGACTGCTGAACAGCATCCTACTCAGTTTCTTGTGTATTCATAACTCTTCTCATTGTTTGTAAAAATGTAACCAGTAACCTGACAGTATTAACTTATTCAGAAGTTAGTGAAGGGAATATTAGAGGCAGGTAGCTTAAAAAGATGACATATTTTTTGCATTGAAATAGTTCTGTATCACTTGACACAGCATTCAGACTATGTGGTACCAGTAGTTTGATATTACGTTTGTGTTTTAACTCAGTAACTTTGTTCATCAGTAATGAATCTTATAAGCACTAACCTCACAATGTGCTTATTGTTGGCTAAAATGCTTTAGTAGCTTATTCTACTTCAAAGGAAGTTGAGGTTCATTGAAAATGGATTGTAAGCAGATTTGGTTGGGAACTTCTGACAGGACAGATTTTTCATCAGCAGAGAGAGTTTTTACAGACTCTGCTTGAAATGTATTATTAAAATTCTCTGTAAGTCATCTAGTCAGGGTTGGCTGATTTCTGTCTGAGATGTGGTCACCATCCACATTCGTATACCAAGCTCTTTCACCCCCCCCCCCCCGTCTCCTTAGTTGCTCTTAATTCATGAATCATAAACATACCATCTTACACACTGATAAAAGACATGGCTCTTTATATTCAAATATGGAAGATTATGAGCATTAATAACCCACAGGCATTCTCTCATCTATTTATATACCTCTGACAATACCTGGAACAGGATCTTACAGTAGCAGTCACTCGATGAATATTTTAATTTTTAATTGAAAATACTGAACCATAGCAGTAAGTGGCCAAAGGGTATTGGAGATAATAGTGAAGTGGTAACAGGCAAGGGTTCCGGAGTCAAGCATATGTGATTTAAACCTGGATTCTGTCACTTACCAACGGGCAAAATAGTTAACATCTCTGAATTTGTTGCCTCATCCGTAAAATAGGGATAATCATACCTTTTTCATAGTTTTGTTTTGAGGATTATATTAAATAACTGTTCATAAAGCATTAATTGCAATGCCTGTCACTATAGCAAGTTGGAGCTAGTAATGTTATTATTATTGATAGTGTTTACAGGAGAAGAACGAGTGACTGAGTGAGTGGTTGGTAGGACAGATTGGGGCAGAAAAGGAGAGGATGAGTAACCATGTGAGCAGATACTAGTTCCGGAGTAGCTACTCGGTACATACAGAATGCATTAAACCTAAGAAGGTATTTTGATGATGCGAAAAGAGAGTTGTAAAACAATCACAAGATATAGGTAATAAGAATATTATCAGTTCAGCTGCAGCCAAGAATTTGCCAGCATTTACATTATTTTTCTTTGAAGTGACTGCTCCTAGTTTGCAAGTAAACTTGCTAATAAAATATTTCTCACTCTAAAATCAAAGATATGGTGGGAAAAATTATTAGTAAAGGGTATATTTTAAAAGTGATTTCCTATTTCTAAAATCTAGCTTTCTACACCCCCAACCCCTTTTATGTTAAGAACTGGCCACAGCTTACTTTTCCAGATCAGTTTCCTGTCATTTCTCCCCATGTATCCTGTTTTCCTGTCCTTCAGCTGGACTCCTTCACTTGAAGTTTTCTACATTCACATGTACTCTCTTGCCTCTGTGCCTTTACTAAAACTGTACGTCCATGTAAAATGCCCTTCTCTAATGCTGTCTTTGTGTTGAAATATTATACATTTTCTAAGGCTTTTTTCAAATGCTGTCTACCACCCATTTTCCCTGGGAAAAATTAATCTAGCTTTCCTCTAAGTTCTTACAACACTAAATTTATATCATCACTCTTATAATCTGCACACCATAGATTTAGTTAGTGTTGTGCTTTTCTTTTTTCCATCTTTTATCTATATCGCAAGCAACTCACGGGCAAGGAGCAAGTCTTTTCATTCCTTTAATGCTTTTACAAATGCAGTGCAGGGTAAATAATATCAAATAATAGTAAGTAATTGACAGTGTTCTAGGGCAGTAAGTAATTTTCACAAGAAAATGTGAAAATGCATCATTGAGAGGTTGTACGTTTTTACTGTTTGATACAAGTTCCCTTAATAGAACTGCATGTGTAATACCAAAGAAAACGATTAAACGTTCTTATACCCTTGAGTAAAAGTTGTAAAAATGAGCTTTTAGAGAAAGTTAAAATGGAAAGTGGTCAAATTGTGGTATGATCTTCTAAGGGCTTACATAGTTGTTAAAGTTATTCATATCTTTGGCCTGACTCTTACAGAGATCAGAGCATAGAAAAGAAGTAATGTCATTTCACTAAGGTCAAAGTCATAGGATAGATTTTAGGAACTGAGAGAAGAGCGGTTGCCACTATCTTTGATATTGTGTTAAGCTCTCGTTTCTGTGTTTCATACAATCCGTCAACTTTTAACTGTTGAGGCATTGATTATAGAGTCAGACTTGGAGAGTTCTTTCAGGAGTCATGGGAAAAGCATCCTACGTGGACCCGCCCGAAGCCAATGCCAGACGCTTGCCCTAGCTCAGGCTTGCACACTTTTTGGCTTCTGCTATGGCTCTTTCGAGGAAGTCCCAAGTCCCATGCACTGTATTTGACAGGCAGAAGCCCTGGAGATCGACAGCCTGATCCACAGTAGGTAAAAATTGATAAAAGACTTTTCATGGCATAGAAAGCTGTCTTGAGCCTGGGAAATACCCTGTTTTAGTCTGGCTGATGTAGTGTCTCTGCCCCAGCTAGTCCATGCAGTAGGCAAGGGCACTGTGCTCACATTAACTAGTCTCAAAAGTAGGAAAAGGCTACTCTGGGGTCTTGTCATCACATATAGGAAGGGGGATAAATTTACTTTACCCTAAAGATTTCTAGGGATATGGATACCAAATGTCCCCGAATTAGAGGCTCCCACAAAAGAGAACATCTGTCAGAGACACTGGGTAGAAAACTCCCAAGTGTATTATAATTTATGAAGCCCTGCAATGCGGTCTCACTTCAGAAATCTGTCCTGGAATGGTTGTCCGGTGTTTCTAGCAGTGCCGGGACGCATGGCTGACTGAACGCCTGTATAGTGTTTAGATGCTTGTTGTTTCCTGTCTCTCGCTGTGTTATGTATATGGCTTGCAGAGTAAAAGGTTCTGAGGACTTTGTGTTCTTATCCAGCAAGGGACTTTGATAAAATGCACATGTTTCTGGGTCCATACATTTGTTTTCAAAGGAACCCAAGCCAGTCAGTTGAATTAGACACTAAGTAATGTTCATTAAAAAAAAAAAACAAACAATGGTGAGGTATGCAAGAAAAGCTAATGGTCAGTTATGTAAAGTAGATTTTGGTTGAATAACAGGAGAAGTGGGGTGAAAAACTGGATTCCAAACCAGTTGCCTTTTTTTCCTGGCAGGAAAGCTGGAATCGTAGGGTTACGTCATCAGAGCTGGCACGAATCCTTCCTTGCCTGCACCTCCGCCCCAGACTGTGGCAGTTCCAGCGGTGACACCAGAGGTCAAATGGCAGCAGAGGCTGCACAGTTCTCTTCCCCAGAAGGTGTGGGCCTGTCCTTGGCTGCAGCCGGTTAGTGGGAGTGGTTTGAAGAAAACCAGCTCGTCACTCCCTGTGCTGTTCCCACTCCATGCATAAAAAGAGGACTTCAGCCCCTGAGGCGGACCAGGTGGCATCTTTCACAAGTACAGAATTTGTTTTTAGAACTTTGTGTTGTTGAGTTACAGTCCCGCCTTGGAAATAAATACTCAAAGCTTACCAGCCCACAGACATTCACCATTAGTGAGGCCTGTGTGCCTGCGAATATCCATGCATGCCTTCTTTCAAGCAACAAAAACACATTGAAAAGTGACCCAGTATAAGGTCCTTTACTAGATGCTTCAGAGAATGTCAAGAAAAATGAGATATGGCTTATGCCCTTAGTTTGCATATAATCAGTAAGGGAGATCAGAACAAATATGGCAAGTTCCAACTTGTGTGTAGAAATAGCACAATAAGACTTGGCATGAGAAGCCCTCTGTTCCTCCACTTGCTAACTGGCAGTCTTGCTCAAGATACTTTAACCTTTTTGAGCCTCATTTCATCTTCTGTAAAGGGAGATAAATCTTGAGCTTCGGTTTCATCCACTCCAAGGGGATATGGAAGTGCCTACAGTAGTGTTTGACTCATGGTTGATGTTCTGTTAGTGCTTCTCTAGTTATATAAACACCCAAGAAAAGATATTAACTACTGAAAGACTTCAGGGAAAGAGAAGGAGATCAGTTCCAATCAACTTGTTGAGGAGGGGACTTTGGAAAACTTTGGAAAATATGGCTCTGCCAATGTGACGTGGCTTTTCTAGAGATTAGATATGGTAATACTGTAGCAATAAAAATATATTTGTTTAGTGTTTTGAAATGTTCAAGTTGCTTTACAATTTACCATCCCATCTAATCTTCATGGTAATATTCCTGGCTTGCATTTTTTTAAATTGACGTATAGTTGATTTACAATGTTGTGTTAATTTCTGCTATACAGCAAAGAGACACACTTAAACACACACACATTCTTTTTTGTATTCTATTGTGTTTTACCATAGGATATTAAATATAGTTCCCTGTGCTATACAGTAGGACCTTGTTTTTTTCATCCATTCTATGTACAGTAGCTTCTATCTGCTAACCCCAGCTTCCCACTCCATCCCCCCAGCCTCTTCCCCTTTGGCTACCACAAGGCTGTTCTCTGTGTCCATGAATCTGTTTCTGTTTCATAGATAGTTTCATTTGTGTCGTACTTTAGATTCCACATGTCAGAGTTATCATATGGTATTTGTTTTTCTCTTTCTGGCTTCATTTAGTGTGGTAGTCTCTAGTTGCAGCCATGTTGCTGCAAATGGCATTATTTCATTCTTTTCATAGCTGAGTAGTGCTCCATTGTATACGTGTACCATGTCTTCTTTATCCATTCATCAGTAGATGGACGTTTAGGTTGCTTCCAGGTCTTGGCTACTGTGAATAGTCTAGCATGAGTTTCATAATACATCTTTTCCCCTCTAAAAGCTGGATTTCTTAGATCCTTCCTGGTATCCTTCACTGTCTTTACTTCCTTTCCAAACACTTTAAATTATGCTAAATTATGTTTCCCGTGATTCCACCCTAGGCCTCTTTCATGGCCTCACCTCTTTGTGGACGACCCCCAAATCCCCATTTCGAATCCCAGCTTTCCTCCCTGTCTACAGGTCTGCTTTTCTAGCCATTTGATAGATTTTGTGTCTGTGTGTTCAGCTGACACCTCAAATTCAAAGTGTCTGAAATGAAACTCATCATTCCTCGAGTAGATGTTTCTGCTTTGCAGCCTTCTTTCTGTTCACAGCGCTCTCATGGTCTTCAGTGCCCAGTGCTGTATCTCAAGATCAATAGTCAGCCCATTGTTTTATGCTAGAAACCCTCTCTCCACAGTGTCTTTATTTTTGTCACTCTTCCTGTCATTTTAGTTCAGGTCTTCAATTGCCACATCTCCTGATAGCCTTTTAACTTTCCCTGCTATTTCAGTTTATTTAGCACAAAACTCTCCTGTCTTCTTAAAGTAAGTTCTAGTCATATCATGTCCTTTCCTTGCTCCATCCACACCACCAGTGCCTCCCTGTTACCAACTGAATTAAGCACATCTCTCTCATCATCCAGAGTATTCTCTCTTTTAATCCCATCTGATCTTTCTACCCTGATCTGGCCTCTATGTATTTCCTGTTGTTCAGCCAAACTGGTTTTTTGTGTGTGATTTCCTGTGAACACAGTTTTTATTTTTTTCATTGTTATACCTTACTACTTCTTATACTTGAACGTTAAATTTATTTCCCTCTCCTGTAGGGTCTGTCCTCTTAGGCCTTCTCCCTCACCACCTCCTTTGTGGCGCATTCGTGACCACCACCGTCTGTGTCCCAACATGACTGTACTCTCCCCTATTTGTGCCTCTGTTGTCATATTGTTTCCCTGAACTATAAACTCCTTATGGGTGGGCTTCTTCTTCCAACAGTTGTGGCCTGGCGAGCCACAGCCTACCTCCTGCCAAGCTGGCCCTGCCCTTAGTCCCCACGTGAGCTCAACCACAACCCCCACTGATTAGACTCCCTGTGGGGGCAGAAAGCTCTGAACTCCTTATATCCTGTGCCTGCGAATGCAAGTGGTTTCCATCATTGGTTTCCATCTTGGTGTACTTTGTGACCAGCCAGCAGGCTTTTTCCCCTTGTGGAACCTGGCTTTGTTTGGAGAGGTGGAATTTATTTTGTAGAGGGGCTTATCAGCTGAATCCTGGAAGTGGTGCATATGCTTGTGATCACATATAATATATACAGTATGAAGTGTTAGTCGCTCAGTTGTGCCTGACTTTGCGACCCCATGGACTGCAGCCCACCAGGCTCCTCTGTCCATGGGATTTTCCAGGCAAGGATACTAGAGTGGGTTGTCATTTCCTTCTCTAGGGGATCTTCCCAACCCAGGGATTGAACCCAGGTCTCCTGCACTGCAGGCAGATTCTTTACCATCTGAGCCACAAGGGAAGCCCATGTGATCGCATATGACCTGTCAACTCCTCCTCCTGTGGCCTCTCCAGCCTCCCCTTTCCCTGTCTTTTCCCCATGGTGTGCCTAGCCACAGACATAATCACTGTGAATATTTGGCTGGCCTGTAATCCACAAAGGCTGGGATAAACTGAAATTTGACCAAAGAGACTAGAGAAAGAGGGGATGAAGAGAACTGAATATTAATACTTAGGGGTGAGAGTCAGTGAGATTGTGGATATTAAATTCAGATAAACCAGATAAAATAAGTTAAAAGCAGTAAGCTAATTCAGTATTTTGTGAGTTTTATTTAAATTTGATACTGAATACAACATCTTAACAGGATGGGAAATTTTCATTTTAGATGCTAAAAAGATTTTTTAGAATAATTGAGGAGGCGTGAGATTAAACACAAATAGATTTAAAAGAAATCTTGCCCTTTAACTTTTAAAACTGCATCAGTTGTCTCAAGAAATGGACCCCAAATCTCTTGGGGTGATTGTGTGTCAGGATTTAAGTAATAGAACATCATAGTAAACATGGTTTAATTTAGCTTTACTTATGTTTACTTGAGTCACAGAGATAATCCTGTAATAAATATTGTGCTGCTGGAGATTTTTTTTTTACCTTTGATAAATACATCGTCCTGAGTATGCTAAGACAACCAGCTGTCAGAAGATGCATATTTGGTTTTAGTGGAGCAAGCTATCTTCGCCTCTGGGGACTTGAGATGTTCGTTTTACTAGTCTGGGAGCAGGGCCAGAAGGGTTCTTCGTGACTTAGAATGGAATTCTGAAGAGTAAGTTCAGCAAGTTTTCATTAGCAAGTTTGGCCTTTTGTCTTGCTGGTGCCTCCCAAAAGATCAAGGGCTCAGCCTGCACTTTGAAACATTACAAAAAAGAACCAGAACAGAATTTAGTTCTGGAAGAAAAATCAATCAGTCCCCAAATAACCGTATTTTTTGAAACATTCTGGTGCAGAACTCCTACCTCCCCAGCCACCCAAGCTAGTGATAGATTAATGTTTTTAATCTAGCTTTCTTTTCAGGCAAACAGTAGACTTTCAGAAAGAAGATGTATATAAGTCTGTGATAGCTTAAATCTCACTGGTACATGGTTCTTAAACTCGTTTGACCTTTAAGCTCTTAGATTTGTTTTGTGTCTTTGGGCAGTTCTCAGCCTTGCTTCTTTTAAATGCTTTTCTCTTCTCTATAGTGTAATGATTAACTTACATTCTTACAACTTAGCTTGATATCTTTAAACTATAAGATATAATGTGTCCTCACTTAAGAGTGAGTGAAGCCCCTTAGTCATATCCGACTCTTTGTGACCCCGTGGGCTATAGCCCACCAGGCTCCTCCGTCCATGGGATTCTCCAGGCAAGAATACTGGAGTGGGTTGCCATTTCCTTCTCCAGGGGATCTTCCCAACCCAGGGATCGAACTCAGGTCTCCCTCATTGCAGGCAGATGCCTTAACCTCTGAGCCACCAGGGAAGCCCTGCTCACTTAAGAGCTGAGGCCAAGCACCTTTCAATTAAATAGCTCAAAGATTTTGTGCCGAGTTTTTTCTGTAATGAAAATGAGAAGTTTATGATTTTCGATTTAAATGTATATATCTCAACAGTGAAGCTCTGAGCACTGATCATTACATATAGCCAGTGTTCATTTATATTTCACAAGTAGGAAAATCTTCCTCAATGAAAGGTCTGAGATAAACAGTGGATAGTTCTTGAAAACATTAAGCTGTTTTCAAGAGGCAGGAGCAGAGAAATTACAAAGCAGAAGAGAAAATGGTCTAGAATGTTCCAGAACTGATGGAAGACACCAAATAAAGGAAATACAAGGAATCTCAATAGCCTAAATAAAACAAAATTGACATCTATACACATCATCTGAATAGCAAAGATGTAAAGTATCTGAAATAGACACATCATGTGTAAAGGAATAGCAGACTGACACAGACCTCTTTGAAAATCTTGGAGAGCCATGGACTTTATCCAGGGAAATATACAGGTGCAAAAAGTTCAAATGCAGTTTTGAGAATACCACACGTGCCCCTAAAATCAATTCATAAGCTTTGTTTAAGAATCATTGTTCTTGGTTTCATTTCTGCATTGTTAATTACCTTCTACAGTATCTCATGCTGGAACAATCACTGAAGCTTTGAATTTAATATCTAGAGTGTAAGTCATCATCTAACATTACCCATTTCCTCTTCCTGATAATCTGCTTTTTTTCTATGTTCTTATTTTCAGTAATGATTCAACTATCCTTCTACTGACCTTAGCCATGAAACCTAGGCATCCTATTTTTGACCTTCCTCCCGCCATTGTTTCCTGAACTTAAAAGCTAAGTTCATTCTCTTGTCTCATAAGTGATCACTCACCAGTTTTATCCAACTCGTTACTTTTCCTTGTATCTCCCAGGCATATTCCTTTTTAAAAAAGAACTATCTATTCTACTTTATGCTCAAGTTCCAGCATTTTTTCTTTCATACTGTCTTGAAGTCTGAACTCCTCCAAGACTGTTTCTTCTTATCCCATTGTTTCAGCTACTTTACCCTTTAATCCTTTTGGTCAAGAACTGAGTGGAAGTACAATAGAAACCCGTGTGTAAAAAAGGTGGCATGAAGATATGAAAAAGTTGATCATCGGTGCTATGAGGCACTCATCCTCATTCTTTTCAAGTGTGAGGACCTGTTTTTAATGTTGAAACCTTTTACACAAGGTTGACTACAAAAAGTCAACACAAGAAAATTTTAGTATGATGGAATTGTTCTGTATCACGATGGTGGTAATAGATATACAACTCTATGCATTTATCAAAGCTCAAAGAACTGTGTGTCACAAAGAGTGAATTTTACTGTGGGTAAAAAATAAACTTAAAAAACATTTCACAGACTTGAATAGAAAATAGTAGTACTTTTTAGCATTTCACGTTATTGCTGCTAAGTCACTTCAGTCGTGTCCGACTCTGTGCGATCCCATAGACAGCAGCCCACCAGGCTCCCCTGTCCCTGGGATTTTCCAGGCAAGAACACTGGAGTGGGTTGCCATTTCCTTCTCCAATGCATGAAAGTGAAAAGTGAAAGTGAAGTCGCTCAGTCGTATCCGACTCTTAGTGACCCTATGGACTGCAGCCTACCAGGCTCCTCCATCCATGGGATTTTCCAGACAAGAGTACTGGAGTGGGGTGCTATTCACGTTATTAGTGATGAATTCAATGCCTTTTCAGTGAACTTACATTTTATTAATCATAATAGGTTATATATTGGAAATAGGTTATATTTAGGTTGTATAACAATAGGTTATATAAATTGGAAATGGATATATATACACATACACACACACACACACTTGTATGTGCTGTATATTTGTGGATAATATATGTATATAGGTATGTGTATGCATATATGTATCAGTTCAGTTTAGTTGCTCAGTCATGTCCGACTCTTTGGGACCCCATGAACTGCAGCACGCCAGGCTTCCCTGACCTTCACCAAGTCCCAGAGCTTGCTCAAACTCATGTCCATTGAGTAGGTGATGCCATCCAACCATCTCATCCTCTGTTGTCCCCTTCTTCTCCCACCTTCAATCTTTCTCAGCATCAGGGTCTTTTCCAGTGAGTCAGTTCTTTGCATCAGGTGGCCAAAGTATTGGAACTTAAGCTTCCAATGAATATTCAGGGTGGATTTCCTTTCGGATTGACTGGTGTGATCTCCTTGCTGTCCAAGGGACTCTCAAGAGTCTTCTCCAACACCACAGTTCAAAAGCATCAATTCTTCAGCACTCAGCCTTCTTTATGGTCCAGCTCTCACATCTATACATGACTACTGGAAGAACCATAGCTTTGACTAGATGGACCTTTGTCAGTAAAGTAATGTCTGTGTTTTTCAATATGCTATCTAGGTTTGTCATAGCTTTTCTTCCAAGGAGTGAGCATTTTTTAGTATGTATATGTATATATACATTTGTGTATATATACATACATATACATATTTTTTTATATGTGATACCACACACAGCATTTACATAGCATTTAATTGGAATTCAGATGCTTCAGTTCAGTTTAGTTCAGTTCAGTCGCTCAGTCGTGTCCGACTCTTTGCGACCCCATGAATCGCAGCATGCCAGGCCTCCCTGTCCATCACCAACTCCTGGAGTTCACCCAGGCTCACTTCCATCAAGTCAGTGATGCCATCCAGCCATCTCATCCTCTGTCGTCCCCTTCTCCTCCTGCCCCCAATCCCTCGCAGCATCAGAGTCTTTTCCAATGAGTCAACTCTTCGCATGAGGTGGCCAAAGTATTGGAGTTTCAGCTTTAGCATCATTCCTTCCAAAGAAATCCCAAGGCTGATCTCCTTCAGAATGGACTGGTTGGATTTCCTTGCAGTCCAAGGGACTCTCAAGAGTCTTCTCCAACACCACAGTTCAAAAGCATCAATTCTTCAGCGCTCAGCCTTCTTCACAATCTAACTGTCACATCCATACATGACCACAGGGAAAACCATAGCCTTTACTAGAGGAACCTTTGTTGGCAAAGTAATGTCTCTGCTTTTCAATATGCTATCTAGGTTGGTCATAACTTTCCTTCCAAGGAGTAAGCGTCTTTTAATTTCATGGCTGCAGTCACCATCTACAGTGATTTTGGAGCCCAGAAAAATAAAGTCTGACACTGTTTCCACTGTTTCCCCATCTATTTCCCATGAAGTGATGGGACCGGATGCCATGATCTTCGTTTTCTGAATGTTGAGCTTTAAGCCAACTTTTTCACTCTCCGCTTTCACTTTCATTAAGAGGCTTTTTAGTTCCTTTTCACTTTCTGCCGTAAGGGTGGTGTCATCTGCATCTCTGAGGTTATTGATATTTCTCCCGGCAATCTTGATTCCAGCTTGTGCTTCTTCCAGTCCAGCGTTTCTCATGATGTACTCTGCATATAGGTTAAATAAGCAGGGTGACAATATACAGCCTTGACGTACTCCTTTTCCTATTTGGAACCAGTCTGTTGTTCCATGTCCAGTTCTAACTGTTGCTTCCTGACCTGCATACAAATTTCTCAAGAGGCAGATCAGGTGGTCTGGTATTCCCATCTCTTTCAGAATTTTCTACAGTTTATTGTGATCCACACGGTCAAAGGCTTTGGCATAGTCAGTAAAGCAGAAATAGATGTTTTTCTGGAACTCTCTTGCTTTTTCCATGATCCAGCAGATGTTGGCAATTTGATCTCTGGTTCCTCTGCTTTTCTAAAACCAGCTTGAACATCAGGAAGTTCACGGTTCACATATTGCTGAAGCCTGGCTTGGAGAATTTTGAGCATTACTTTACTAGTGTGTGAGATGAGTGCAATCATGTGGTAGTTTGAGCATTCTTTGGCATTGCCTTTCTTTGGGATTGGAATGAAAACTGACCTTTTCCAGTCCTGTGGCCACTGCTGAGTTGTCCAAATTTGCTGGCATATTGAGTA